>NW_026056228.1:0-289530 GCF_023757985.1 Alternaria ethzedia
TCTTTAAATAGCTTAAAGCTAAAAAGGTACTATTATAATAATAGATAAAAAGTATAAGTTAAACTATACAGTTCTAAAATAGATATTTTATTAATTCTAAAGAATAACTCTTTTAGAATAAATAAAAGTCTTTTTCTTTTAAATATATTAATTACTTAGAATAAGTAATAATATAAATAAAATATATTCTAACAAAGCTATAAGCGTCTAGCTAGGCTTATAACCTATAAAGAATAGATAAGTAATAAGAACTATTCTCTAATAATAGAATATAGCTTTGTTAGAATAAAGTAGTTAAATACTATAATAAATAGTATAACTAATAAAGATTTGTAATAAAGTAATTACAGAGTAAAAAGTAAGTAAAAAGTAATAATATTATTACTAGGTAAAAAATAACTATAAAGAATTACTATTTCTTTTATAGAAAATAGCTACTAGAATAATTACGTAAATATCTACCTATTTCTGCCTAAAGATAAGAATTTATAATTAAATCTACTTAATTTCTTTAATTTCTAGATTTATAATCTAAGTCTACTAAATTCTTCTTATTTTCTAGATTTATAATCTAAACTAGTACTAATTATATTAGTCTATGCGTTGTATTGTATAGACTAATAATTAGTTTATTACTAGATCTTTTAGTAATTACAGAAAGAAAGATAAGAAGATAAGAGTTATTAAATTACGTAATAACTCTAATATTAACTAGGCTAAGATAAATAAAGGTGTTTTAGAATCTTTTAGTGTAGTAGATTAAAACTAGCTACTAAAATCTTAATTACGTAAGCAATTAGATTTACTAGGAATTTTTCTAATTTGTTAAGAAATAATAATAAGTGTAATCTTAATAAAGCTTAATAATAAAAGATAATAATAATAACTAAGTTATTATAATCTTCACAAATCTAGACTCTCTAGTCTAAGTTAGAATAATTTACTTATATACGTTTACTTAATATAGCTTTTAAGTCTACTAAACCTATATAGCGCTTTAGATATCTACTATCTTAAGTAGCTACTTAGATAGTACTTTTATAATTTACTTATACTTATATCTATATCTACTTACTCTATATCTATCTTAATTACTATATACTATATAATATATATATACTTATATATACTATATATATTATTAATTAGTAAACTAATAATTCTATAGTAAGCTAGTTTAAAAAAAGTAAGGTCTATTACTAGTATATAAAAAGACGTATTTCTAAAAGAGTTAATATTCTACGTTTAGAGATAGAGGTGTTAGATAGACTAAGACTTAGGTTCTTAGTATAGTAGTTAAAGCTTTTAAAATTTAGAGTAGTAAGGTAACTCTTTTATTAATACTAATATCTACTAATAGTAAAGAGAATTATAATATAGTTATATATTCTTAATAGCTTATAACTAATAAAGCTATAGATTATAAAGTAATAAAAAACTAAATTTTTTAGTAAGTAAAATTATACTTCTACTATATATATACTCTCTATTCTCTATCTCTATCTTTATATCTATTTTTATTTTATAGCTTATAGTATATTAGAGATCTAAAAACTTATTAAAGTAAATAGTAGCTTAAATCTAACTCTAAAGCTATACTAGTATACTAAATAAGCTCTTAACTATATTCTCTCTTATACTTCTTTATAACTTCTTCTAGTATTAGAAAGTCTATTTAAAGCTAATTTTATTACTAGTTATATTATCTTACTTACTAAAGCTTAATTAAGTACTTTTATTATTACTATATTTATTACTTTTCTCTTAAATATATTACTATTACTACTTTTATAAGTTCTCTTAAAATTATTACTCTAAAAGCTATTATAGAGGCTATTATAAACTACTATATTTATACTATATAAAAGGCTATTATAAGTACTCTAAAGAGCTACTTTACTAGTATAGAGCTATATACTAGAGCTATTAATATTTCTATTACCTCTATTTCTATTATTTCTATCTTTATTATTTTTATTATCTCTATTATCTTTATTATATATATAGCTAGCGTAGAACTTTTTATTATTTTTTATTTTAGACTTTCTTTTAAGAAGCTTAATAGTAAGATATATAAGCTTTTTAGTAGTTATAGTTTTTTACTTATAAAAGAGAAAAACTAAAAAGACTATTCTATTAAAGACTATTATATTAATAATTTTACTAATAAAATAATACTAATTATTTACTATATTATTTTCTATAACTAAGTATATAAAGTAGAAGAAATAATTAATTTACTTCTTTCTTTAGCTTTATAAAAAGCTATACTTTAGTAAAGAAATACTTTAGCTAGAATACTTTATAAAAGTAATAAATACTAAAATAGTAAAAATATAGCGTTTATAAGTTACTTTATATAGTAAGATACTATTTATTAAATAGTAGCTATAATAAACTACTAGAACTTCTATTAAGAGCTAGAGAAATAGTTATTATATTATAGTTATTAGAGAATAGATACTATAAGGCCTAGTATAGTATTTCTATTACTATTATATTATATAGTTCTTAACTACTACGTAAAGAGAGTATATAAATATATATAGTTATAGTTAAGTATTAGTACTAATAGTAAAATACACTAAATATCTTAAAATCTTAAAATCTTCTAGCTATTCTAAGATAACTTAGAAGCTAGGCGTTTTTTAATATCTTTTTACTAAATAAAGTCTATAAAATTAGATATATAGCACTACTCTATATATTATATTATATTATATTATATTATATTATATTATATATATACAAAGATACTAAAAATTACTTTATATATAGCTACTTGTAAAGAAATACTATTACTAGTAATATTATACTACTACTTACACTAATATAATACTTAACTAATATATTATATATATTTTATAGGCGCTATATAAGTAATTTATTAGTATATCTTTAGACTATTCTATATCTTAAGTACTTCTATAAAATTAGTTTTATAAGTATTTAGATTAACTTTATTATTTAGATTATAGTATAATAACTTTAGTAGCTTACTATACTTTACTATAAACACTTTCTTTATACTATCTATATTATTTATTTTTTATAAGCTTACGCTATATAGCTATAAATCTATACTATATATTTTTTTAATTCTTTATATTCTTAAAAAGATATATAAATAGTCTAAGCTCTAGTACTAGCTCTAATATCTAATAATAAAGCTTTTTTATTTTTTTTATTCTTCTTACTAATACTAGCTATCTTTTTATATACTACTATTTCTATATTAAAAAACTTAAACTTTACTTTATTTATAAGTTTATATAAGTATACTTTAAATACTACTTATTATTAGCTATATATATATATATAATATAAGTATACTTACTAGTTATTACTAGTTCTATAATAGAAGAAAAAATTATCTTATTTAATACTTTTAAATACTTAGATATTTTAATAGATATTTAAAAATACTTTTCTAACTTTAAAGTTTTTTAAAATAATGTATATTTTTTTTTACTACTAATTTTTTATAACTTAACTACTTTTTTTACTTTTACTTTATAAACTTTTTTTTTATTTTTACTTTTACTTTTTAGCTACTATACTTTAGAATATAACTTAAATTAGAATTAGAATAGTTCTTAAATATTAGCTACTTAACTTATACTTACTATAATTATACTTTCTAATTTATTTATAGCTACTATAATTATACTTTCTTTCTTTTTTTTATAATAGCTTTTAAAATAGCTTTTAAAATAATAATAAATAAAAAAATCTATAAACAATTATAATTTATTAAAGAGAAAAGTAATTTATATAGTAATTATAAAAAGGTTTAATTAAGCTTTATAAAATAGAATAATAATAAAACTAGTAATAAAATTTATAATAGATATACTAATACTAAAAGAACTTTTAAAGAAAATTTAAGAAATTATATAGTTATAGCTTATCTAGTATATATATTTTTAGTTCTAAATTTAAGCTACTATTTATATTCTTAATAGATTTTAAAATCTTTAATTTATTATAAGTAGTAAGATAGGTATAAAAAGTATATATATAGTAGAATTATAATTTTATATACTAAGAGATTTAGTATTTTATTACTTTATAATTTATATATTTATTAGTTATAAGCTAATATAAATATAAAATTATATTTTAATTCTTTTTACTATAAGTAAATACTAGTATTTATAATATAGTTACTTTACTAGTTTAAATCTTAGAAGCTTAAACTATACTAAAAGTAGTAGTACTAGAAGTTTAAGCTTTAGTTTACTAGATAGTTATACTTTTAAATAGAAAGTTTAAACTTTTTAAGAAATATATCTTTTTATAAACTAGTAATAGACTTTATTACTCTACTTATAGAGCTATATATACTTAACTTATACTAGATAAAAGTAGATACTCTAATTAGTAGACTAGAAGTAGTCTTATAATTAGCTATATATAATTATAGTAATTTTAAAAGTTAGTATTTTAGTATAGTAGCGTAAGCTACTAAGAAATATAAAAACTTTTAATTATTATATATACTATAAAGTATAATATATATAATACTCTAAATAGAAGTAAAATAATTAAATAAAAGTAATATAATAAGTATATAGTATAAGATATAGTACTAAAACTTTAGATAAAAGTAAAAAAGCTTAGTATAAGATATAAGCTCTAAGATCTATATAATAACTAAGCTTTACTATAATATAATAATACTCTTTAGTATTAGCTAGAAAGTAGAGCGTTTTAAGTCTAAAATAGACTTACTTTAGATTTTATTTTTTAGACTAGCTTTTACTATAAAATTATTAGTTTACTAATAAAATAAATATTTACACTATTTTAAACTAGTTTTTTTATATACTAGTAATAAATTTTAGTTCTCTAGACTAGCTAATACTATAGAATAAATAGTTTTTTAATAAGCTAGTTTATAACAAGAGTAAATCTAATGTAATACTTTAAATATAGATACGCTGAGGCTATTCCTTCTGTAAAATCGCTAACGCCTTCTTCTTCTGTTCCTCGCCCATAGGTCGTGGCAGCAGTCCCGGATCCGGGTGCCACATTTCCTCATACGTCGCCTTCGATCCATCAGCTTCCTTAAGTTCTGGCGTGAGCGCGCGGTAGTCTGGAGGCACGCGGTCCAAGAACGCCTTCACAAGTCGCGGACTCAGTCCAACAGCATCGAGGACCGCACGATCCGCCGATAGATTTCGCAGGACTCCATCTTTGCCCAGGGAGATGACACTCAGAGCGAGAGGATCTTTGTTGAATTTGGCGAGGATTGCGGTGATTTCTTGTTGGTCGGGTGTGTTGCGATCGTATGTGTGGGGTGGGTTTGGTGGTGCTTCTGATGGGGCTTCTGATGGAGTATTTGTAGTCATTATGTGATAGTCTGGAGCCGGCAGGGTAGTTTTTGAGGTATGTGGGTAAGGTTTTGCTGCTCAGTTTGCAGTTGTGCTGCAGATAAGCATGCCAGAACCGGTGAACACATAGGCAGCCACACTGACATTGGAACCGCGTCATGTGTGCTGATCGCGATCATGTTGGCACTTGGCAACCAAGAAGGATTTCTTCCCCTGCATGTCATGCATTGGCTTGCATACGTCGATAGGATTGGATTGGACGACATGCGGTAGACTAATTGTCCATGAACCAAAGAGAAGGTTGTGAAGCGCTTGGTCGTGAAGAAGTGAAGTGACTGTGGACGTCTAAGGCTTGGAATGGGTAACTTCACCGTCTGATCTGCTGTTTGATCATCACTAAAGCCTGGCAGCAACAGGTAAGTAACCAAAGCAGTACTAAGAGGGTTGCGTTCTTCTGTTTATGCACCACCCCCTAATATAAGTTCAGCTTTCAACGAGTATTGCTGATGACGCGATAGGAACAAAGCGAGTGGGAAGCTGCATCACAACCACAGAAGCACCAGGCCGAGAGAAAGTGGAATGGTCAGTAGGGCAGAACAACAGATAGCATTTCGCATCCTCAAATATAGTACTATGCCAATGATCAAGACATCCTGGTATCCCGCAACGCCATACGATGCGCAGCCAGCTTATGAAACCATGACCGGGAAAGCGAATGCCCAAACGCCAATACAGATACTCTGTACAGATATCATCATCTTCGTATACAATCCATGTTCCACGTTCATGCGCTGGGCCCACTCGCGCCAGGAGCAGCATCCGCTTCATTCCTATGTGACCCTCCTTGCTGTGCCGAACTCTCATCAGCTCTTTCCCTCCTCGAGCGACCAGAGAAGACATCGCTCAGTCTGGCACTAATGCGCCTATTCCTCCTGTCGCGCGCGCCATCGACATCCTCGGTACTCGCATTTGCACTGCCAGTTGCGACATCACCACTTTGGTTCCTCCGCTGTTCTCTTAGTCGTCGTAGAGCAGATATACGCTCTTCGGGTGAGGCGTTCGGTCGTTGACGGAGAGATAGGATATCGAAGAGCGCGGTGCGGCGACGATGGGATGTGTCGCCTTCGGGGTTCAAAGGGGGAGCGAGCTCATCTTCTTGCGATCCCGTTGAATCGCGTGAGTTTACAGGACGGAGGTCGACCCGGCTATCAAAGGTTAGTACAACGTTTGCATGTAAGGTCGAGAATAGTCATACCATAATGGACATGTGCCGGATACATTCAATAACCACGGATCCACGCATTCTGGGTGAAACTTGTGGTCGCATGGTAGAACGCGGAGATCCTGACCCTTTTCAAAGTCTTCGGTACAGATCGAGCATCCCAGACCTTCATCTGGTGAAGCATTGTCGAGGCCCGTGGTCGCACCAGCGGCAACAGGTTGTGCCGGCGCGATGCCGGATTGCTGCTCTTCCGCGGGATCCGATCTTACGACCTGTGCTGTCTCAGTCGCACCAGGCACAGAATCTGGACTCGTGTCGTGCTGGGTCGCAGCTGTTCCTCCACTCGCTTGCGCTTCCGTGTCTGTGTTTACGCCGTTCACATCCCGTGTTTCTGCCGTCGAGCCCAGTTCGACATCAGCGGGTTTCGCCGGCTCCTTCTCGCCAAACTTGACAATGGGTATGGTATCCAGTATAGCTCGTCCCAAGCCCCTTGCCCTGCTTTGTCGCGGTCGTCCGAGTACGTTTCGAGGGCCGTATCGTTCGGGGTGGCGATGCGCGCGGACGGCGCCGGTGATGATGATGACGAGGAATAAGGCTGTGATGATGCCGGTGATACTGTATAGAATGATCATGGCGACGGCGGTAGAAGGCGATGGTCCCAGCGGGTTCTGCTGGTATTGGCCGTTGCCGGAATCGTTGTTCCCCTCATCTCGCGCCTTGACTTGAACGAAGTATTTCATAGCTGCCGGCATGTCGATGATGTCGTTGCGCACTTTTGCCGAGTCCGCTCTGTTCGTCATCGAGTATATGGCGAATTCGTCCATCATGACCTGTGTCTTGTCCTGAGTGTAGTTGCAGTAGTCTGACGTCCTGCTATACAGTATAACTGCCGAGATGTTGCCTTGCAAGTAGGTCTGTTCGAAGACGCCCTGCGCAGTGTCGTAGCCGTTGTAGTCGGTGGTGTCGCAGCTGATGTATGCGATTTCGTCATTGGATATGCCGACGACGCTGGTGTAGTTGGTATTGTACAGATTGCCCTGGACCTAGTGCTTTGTCAGTGCATGAAGGCGATGCGACGAATAGTGTTTGACGAACTGAGTTGGCGGCATCCTTAGTCAATGGGATCAGATCGGCTATCCTGGTCCCGTCGTCGCCCTGGGCGTTAGTGAGCGGTAGAGTGCCGTCGTAAAGATTTGTACGCGCGGTAGACGTGTTAGACGAGGATATCGTGGCCGTGGCGACGGTCGCGAACAAGAGACACGCCAATCGCGACGGCAGGCGATGCGGTCGCACGAGCAGCATCTCAGGGTCTATGCTGTGTATGATGCAACACTGGGTAGCAATATCGCTCGCTCAGCAGCGAACGGCTGACCGTCGGCCTTATCGATGACCAGCACACCAGGCCCGACGCCTCATGGAGAGAAGATCTCGAGCGCGGGGTGTGGCTTCCGCTGTCGCGCGTCTTTGGCAAAGCCCAGGCGGTTCAAAGCGAGTATACGACAAAGCAAATCCCGCGACTGCACACTACCATATCGCGCGCGAACACCAAACCGCGACATAGAAATAGACGGGGCAGCGAGGGTCGATTGAAGCCTCGACGGAGAGGCGCGGACGGCCATGGCGTATCGATTGATCTTCACACGCCCGCTGACGCCGGCGACCCACTGTAATCTGCCACTCCGAGACTGCCGCACCATGTGCGCGCACCCTCCTCTCCAGTCCTCCCACGTTGGATCGCCCGGGGGACCCACTCCATGCGCTGCGACTTGCGGACTTCGTCGCATCGTGACCTGTAAGATATACCCGCCTCACTCCGCCCATCTCGACTTCGCACGCCCATCGCAGGATGTTGTGAAGCTGTCGTCACCTGCATGGCTGAGCAGCGTTCACGGACCGACTTCATGTCTCTTTGATTCTATAGGCTTCACGTAGACGATTATGCGAAACACGATGTTCGAGCACATCCTGATCATGTTTCTGTCAGCAGTCCGAGTTAGGAGCTCTTGCATATGCTTTCTCTGGTGCCGCACCGGAGGAACATTGCACGCTGCATGAGCTGATCATCAATCACCGCTCGACCTGAGTGCAGCCCAACATGAATTATACTTCACAGATCAACAGAGCATCTCCATGTCCGATTACGTGGCAGTCTTGCCACTATTTGTGCGTTTCATAACTAATTATTCCCAATATAAAGTTTTCCTCAAACGCCTGCGCTATGTACCTTTTGTGCAGAAACCTGCCCATTGCAAACACTCATTAACATTCTTCTAACATCCCCCTCCATACCTCAATATCACAATAAAGCTTTTCAGTACGCCACGCCACTGCGACCTCTTCCAGGTGTCTTGAATGTCATGGACTGCACCTGCTGCTCGACCAACCCCCCAAGCGCCAGCGTGTCCATCGGATCGACACCCATCTTCTGGAAGTCGTTGAACCCGGAGAGGTAAAAGCCGGCAATGACCACAAGATACGACAAGATAAGAATAGAGCCCTTGAAGTAGTTGCTCTTACCCTCGCCGTACATGTAAGACAAGAGAAAGACGCAGAGGATGACAGTAACCATGTCCCATTGCGGGAAGATGAGAGTGAATGTCTGGCTGGCAACGTCCTGAGCGGGAATGTATCCAGTGTGGATGGCACTGTAAAACACCAAAGCCGGAATCTGGAGGAGACACACTTGGAGAGCGTACGCGGAACCAATCTCCATGGAAAGTGCAATGTTGCCGTTCATGGCAAACGAGATGGCGTTGAGGAACTCAGTCGTGTTGGGAACCAGTGCAAAGAGCGTGATACCCAAGAACTTCTCGTCAATGTCAGAGCCTTCAAGAACACCATCAACGGTATTAACGAGAATCTCAGCGATGATGGCATATGCGACAGTCGCCGTCAGCAGGATAGCAGCACTCTTTTGACGGCTCCAGTTTGGTGCATCGTGCCCACCAGAGGCATGCCCAGTCGCTGTATCAAGCTCCTCGGGTGCAGCTTCTGTGTTCGTTCGCGTGTGAACGGGGCGTTCTGCATGCGCTTTCGTTGATGTATGGGCGAGTTGCGCTGCCTTGCGTGGAGCCCTGGTAACGTCACGCGTCGCCAAAGCGGTCGTCGTTGCCGCGATTTCAGTGATTTGTCGCGCAAGCGACTCTGCAGCATCATCTGTAAGCCCCTCAACGTGGAAAGAGTGGTGCGAGACAGCGTCGCTCTCTTTTGGCGGTACCATGTGTGGTGTATTGCTGTCCGATTTAGATCCAGGCCGCCCGGTGTCTGATGCAGTGTGTTCAGGTCCAAGACCAACTTCTTGCAAAGTCTGGCTAACCATACGCTTGTACAGCTGGCTGTCGCGTATGTGCGCACGAGATATGGAATTTCCTGTCGCTTGTCTGACGAAAGAAGCATGTGGGAAGTCCATGTGGCCGCTTTGACTGAGACTGCTGGCGCTCATCTCGAGTAGCTTCTTCTCTTGAGCATCTGGCTCCGTCCAAATTGTCGCAGCATGGGTACGAAGGGTGAAGAGAAGACCAATGATGTAGGAGAAGAACAGGAGAGCAGCCGCGAACCAGGTGTAAGGCTTGACAGCTTCGTTGTAGAAGCGATCATTGAGTGCTGGTGTTTGTGAGTAGTAACATCTACGGCAGTCTCGCTCAAGGGGAACGTGGTGATTGGAGTGCACGCATGAGTGGCAGTTGAGTTCATGCTGGTTAGAGTTAGCACAGGATCGACGTGCAATGGGGCTATACTCACGCTTCCGTAGATCTGGTAGAACAATGTCGGACCGAAAGCGCCAATGACGGCGAATAGCAGCATGGTGGAAGTGACACCAGCGGATCGCACATTGAAACGCTGAGTCTTACGCTTGAGAGCACCAAAGCACATGGACAGGCCTGGTAGGAACAGAATACCTGCAAAGATACTGCCGATGATACTACCCTCGACGAGTTGAGCTTTGCCTTGTTTGAGGGCTACGCAGTACAGGAAGACTTCGACGACAGTAGAGAAGAAAGCGTTGATAGTAGCGCCAACACCCATGGAGGACTGAGCTGAGATGGAAGCTACAGCCTGACCAATGAAGTATGCCAACGGAATAATTGACAGCAGTGCTAGGGAGAACAACAAGAACTGGTCAGTCAGCCAGAACTTCATCTCCAAAGCTTCGGCCAAGACGAAGTAGTCGAAGATGGTGAAGGCGACCAGGCCCAGAAGGTTGATGAGGAAGATGTTGGTTCCATCAATAGTGTACTTCCAGTACTTGATACCGACTGCGCGGTAGGTACAGAGCAGGATCGAGGACGACTCTCCGGGGCGGCGCACGTTGCCGTTGTCGGAGTGGAACGAGAGCGCCAGGGGATGGCGTCGCAGATGGTCGAACAGCAGCAGGGTAGTCTTGCCCATGGGAATGGTGAAGACGAGGAACCAGCACAGAGCTGAGACGAGGAACAGCGATGGTGTGAGGAAGCCGTAGAAGAACAGGAAGAAGACCACACGGCCAAGATTCCACTTGCCACGGCCAAAGAGCCTCCTCTTAGTGTTGGCTGTGTCGGTGTGGTTGACATTGGCACGTCCATCTCTGCCGAGGAGGCTTGTCGTCTCTCCACCTGTGGAATCTACGCTGTTGCGTCTGCGGCCGATCAAGGAGCTTGTGCCAGTTGTTGGGCCGAAGAATAGACGTCCTTCTTCGATGTCGCCGCTCTGCCACTGCTCGTACTCGCTAATGCTGCGACCCTCGCCCTCGTCCTCTTCTATGTAGGCCTCATCCTGCATGAGCTTGACGTATTTGCCGAAGGGGTAGAAGAGGTAGCCGGCTAGGGCGAAAAGCAAATGGGAGTACTCCTTGCAGCTTTCGTTGAAGCCCAGGAGCGCGCACAGCAGACCACCCACCGTAGCAACAGCAGCTAGCCACCATCCGAATATGAGGGTCCATACGATGTTGAAGAGAAGCAGCCATCGGCTGACAAAGAGGCCCGGGGACGAGTGGATGTCTTCTTCAGCGTTGCGCTGGACCGACCGGCCCTTCTTGTAGAGGGCAGGCTTCCAGATCCTGATACCGAAGGGATGTGTGACGTTGATGGCATCCTGGCGGTCGCGCAGCGTGAAGCTCTCGGCGTCGCTCAGGTCGTCGTCTTCATCGCCGCCTCCGCTCTCCTCTTCCTCGGCTTGTACCGTCTCCTCGCTGGACGAGGGCGTCGCGTCGGCATCGGCGCCGGTCGGGGGGCCGGCGTTCTCCTGCTCGACCTCGTCGTCTTCGGTCGAGTCGATGGTGGCTAGGTTGGGCGGGGGCGCGGCGGTGCGGCGGCGGACGGTCGAGGGCTTGCGGCGCAGTGTCTGTCGCTGTTTCTTCTGCTGGTCCTGCTGGGCCTGGTCCAGCTCCACCTCCTCTTCGGCGTCGTCGACACTGAACTCCTGCCCCTTCTGCGGCCATTTGGACGACGTAGCGCGCCGGCTCATGGGCGGCTTCTTGGGCTTGGTCGAGCTTTCGTGCGCCGTCGCTGCGGCCTGCTGGCGTCGCTCGATGCCGGACGTGATGGAGCCTGCAGTGGCGTTAGCATCGTGATATCCTCCCCGGGTCGCCAGATGATGCGCGTACCATAGCCAGAGGGCTGCATCGCAGCTTGCGGCCGTCGGCGCGCCGAGTCGCTGGGCGTCGCGCTCTGGGTGGGCGTGTCGCTGCCGGTGCCATAGGTGCTGCTGCGGCGCGACGTGTCGGGCGACGGCTTCGCTTTACCCGCGGCGGGCGTGCGATCTTCCATGGTGGTGTCGCTGTGCGAGGGCGCTGTGAGGTTGGGCAAGGGCAGGCTGTCAGACTATCTGTAGTTCAACCTTGTTTTGGGAGCTGCTGTGGTCACAGCTCAAATGCTCAAACTACGTGGCTCTCCGCACAAGTCACGATTCTGCCGCCGTACGATGACAGCTGTTAGGCAAGGGCAAAGATGCATTACCGCGCCCGTCGTGCCCCTCTGGAGTGTGCGTGTGGGTGGGAGCAAAGCTGCAGATGACCCTGTTAGACGTCCCATTCCCCGGCGATCCATGACTTTAGCGCCCAATGTCTCACCCTGCTCCAGATAAGATAACCACTGCCCAGGCAAGCTGCACGTAATTCACGGCTTCCGCGGCAACTGAATGTCAATGTCAAGAACCGCCTAGAACAACGGTCGCTGTTAGTGCTATTCTGCAATGCTGAAGGTGGCGGTGCAAGCATGATGTCATCTGAGCTGTGGCTGGAGAAGTAGTACTAAGGTAGTCTCCTGCACCCCAACATCCCAATCCTACACCCTCCCAAGACACACGACATAAGAAAAGACATCTGCTGCTACTAGAACAAGGCGCGAACGCCCAGATAGCTAGGTCCTTTGCAGTCTAGAACAACGAGCATTTCGATATCCACGCCTGCATGCGGCTCCACGCACTAGTGTCATCAAAGGTTAGCGTTCAGCCCAGCTCGAATGTCACATGCGTGTCGTCGGGCACGTGTACCACCCTTGAGCTGGCAAATCTTCCATCGGCATCTGGTCCTACAGTGCGGAATCGGTTCGCCAGATCATTAATCGAGATGTAGCAGCTTCTTATACTGGACCGCTGTAGAAGCTACGGCACTAGTCCGCCTCATCGTCTATGATGCTGCAGCCCTGTCCAGGTGGAGACGTGAACCCCTCATCCGGCACTAGGCATGTATACCAGTCGTGTTGCAGTTCACAAGACATCGATGTATGATCAGACTTTCTATCTCTATCTAGGTAGAGGAATACGTTGCCTCGGGATGTATCCAGTTGTCAACAGTTAATAGCGCGTATTCAGCAACACCTGCTTAAATCGAAATCTGGCCACGCCTGGTGCCAGTAGCGCAATGCGCCAGTACAGCCATAGATGCAGCCACAGCTGGGGCACACTCAGCCGCACTCAACCAGAATCTGGATAATGCTTGAAAAGGCCGGCCTCCCACATGTAATGACTGGTTTCTGCCAGCTAACCTCGGAAGCCAACCCCTGACGTCTCTCTTTACTTCCTGTCGTCTGGATGGTAATGAGATATGGACCTCCTGAATATCTTCCTCGTAACCACGAGCGTTTGTGCATTCGCCTACACAGTTTATTTTGTCTACTTGGACAGCGCACGCCTACGGGGCGAAATTGTCGAAGAAGCTAAATCAAGGAAGCGTGCCTGGCATCTCCGAGTGGGACCGGTTGTCTGCTCGATACTGGCTATAATTGCCTTTGTTCTTATACTGTTACCAAGGAACAGTAGATCTGAAGCCTGTTTGCCAGAAAACAACGAAATCAATCCGGATGTTGGGGGCATTGGTGTCCTGCTTGGCCTTTTTCTACCTTGTCTTGTACTCCTTGGGGTACTAATCTTGGGTCACTTTACAGCACATACCTCAGGTGCGAAAGAGCTTTGCATGGCTCAGTTTGCGAGTAAGTTGCGAAGAGCAATGAAGCGTGTTTCGGGTTTAACACAGCATAGACTTGCTTTATCTCACAATCAATCTTGCCAAGGAGATGAGAAGATTAAACGCTCAAGAGCTTGGAATTGCCATATCCAGTGTTGATGCGGTCAGTGCCTCGATATCCATGGCCTTCTCGGATAAAGATGTGCTCGCTGCGCGGAAGCTGGTCCTTCTTGGATTCTTGACACAGCTCGCTGCATACGGCGTACAGGCTGCGGCTTTCAATCAATACTCGCGGCGCGACAGTTTCCGCTGTGATTCCTCTACAACAAATCAGGCATTGCCGCAATCCTACTCGACATTCTACTGGGTTTACTGGTCCCTCCGCGTGGTAACATCGATACTCCCAATCCCGGTAGCCTATCGTCTCACGTCGGACTTGAACAAGATTGAACATAAGAACAATAATACACAAAGCTCACGAGTCAAAGCCACAGCACTATGGAGGTCTCTACCCGCCACTTTAGCGACAAGTTACCTGATCTACGGGTCGTTCGTACTACTCCATGGACTATCTATCTACAACATTTTGCGCGGAACGAACACTATCAAACAGTCATGGCTTGCCTTGATGACCGAGTGGGGCCAAAGTGCCAACGCCATAATCGCCATATTTGCCGTCGGTCATGTCGCATACCACATCTATAGGCTGTTCGTTGCTGAGAGCAGGAATAATATTGCACAGACTCCTGGGCTCAGTGGGCAATCAATCAGTGAGGCCTATCCCCCAACCGGGTGGAAGGCATGGGAGTACTGGCCTTGGAACGCGAAATGGTGGCCTTTTCATCTGGAATTAGACTACTCGGATCATCTCTTGGTAGACGAAGGTATACTGCAGAGAACCCTGCAACCGCCTGTCCAACAGACCCCAGAAGTATTGAAAGAGCTTTGGGAAGACATGATGGATGGCTTTACTTGGAATAGGCCTGACGACATTGTCGATTGTCTGGATCGAGGAGTCCCATTGGATATTTGCGATGACGCGGGCAACTATCCAATCCATCTGGCCGCTCGCCACAACAACACCGATATCCTAATGAGAACACGCTTCAACTTCACCCAGGACTCGATCGAAGGTGACCCTCTGCTTTTCAGTAACTTGGCCTCTGAAACTCCTTTGGAAGTCGCATGCAAGGCAGACAAACTTGAGGCCGTTCGTTGGATTATGGAGCAGCTCCCACAAACCCACCCGCAAGCCAAAGATGCTGTATGTCAAGCTTTCAAGGTCGCTATCGTTGGGGAAAAGGAGGGTATTTTGAGGATTTTACAGCACCTGTGGCCTGAATGGACAACACTGGAGATACAATCACAGTCCGACCGGTTTTCACTACTCCGCTTTGCCATCAACAAGCGCAAAGCAAAGTCTGCCTACCGACTGACAGATCCTAGAGTCGTATTAGAAAGGCAGCCAAATGCGTACAGGATCTTCGAATTGGGCTGGAAATTGGATCTAGACGAGTCTTCTCTATATATGATCCTGGACGATCGTCAAGGCCCGACATCGATTGTGGACCCGACACAGTTGACTTATGATGTCATTGGCTCTTCTACGCTCGATAATGACGAATCATTGGAGCTTCTTCTTGGCCTGAACGTTGACATCTCTATAATCTTTCGACAATCGGTAAAATTTACAGCGGATCAACATTTCGATCCCGATCGATCAGGCGACATGTGGGCGTACATCCTACTAAAAGGATATACGTTTGAGCTAGAGGATCTAGACTCCATTATCACCTTCTTGTTGGATGAAAGACCTTACCCTGAACATCGAGCGCAATTACTGTACAGCCGTATAAGAAAGGCCTTGATTCATCATGGCGGGCGTGACTGGTCCCAGGTGGTAATGTCAGTGAGGCTTGCCTGGCCGATAGAACTAGAAAGAGATATCAATTTGATCCAGGACGCAGCAATGTTGCAGCGGATGCTCAACGTAAGGAAAAACCATCGAAAGTCGCTTCTGACATATGCGATGAAGCCATATCAACCAAAACAGCAATCACTCGAATGCATGGAGCTTCTTCTGCAATATGGAAGCCATATTAAAGGGTCAGACTTGGCTTATGCACGTCAGTGCGCCTTTGATCGGGACGAAGACATCACGTTCTTCATGTTATTGGCCATTTGGGTTAGACCTGAAGTCAATTCTGACGCCTTGTGGACGGTGTGCGACCCCAGCGACCCCAGCGACCCACCTTCCAGGATTTATACACTGTGCCCACCTTCCAGGATTTATACACTGTGCCAAATTTTGCTCAGGTGTGGCGCCGATCCAACACTGATGGATGTAAACGGGAAAATTCCTCGGGATGTCTTCGAGGGTATGAGTGGTCTGATGATAAGAGCATGGGGTGACGGACCTGATGACCTATACCCGTACACACCAATGGAAGAGCTGGGGAAACAACGCATGGGGAGAGGGATAAAGGAAGACATTTCGGAGGTTATAAGTCTCTTGCAGCGGTGGGAAGACTACCATAATGATCCGAAAAGCGGCAAGCCGTCCGATAGACCAGATCCAGATTGGGAGGCATTGTGTGATCACATCGACGAGTCAAAATGGGCACTACTAATCGAGAAGAACCCCGAGGGCTTCAAGATAGTTGAAGAGCATTGAACCGGTCTTGATGCTGCGTGCCGCCTACCTCTAAGCAATGTTTGTCAACTTGCTCAGATCAGGTACGATGTGGGCGGCACGCAACACTGATGCTCGTGGTTTAGGTTCCTCAGACGACTTGATCAGGGGCCAACATCACCGGTACAAGACTGTGCCGATACGTGTAAGGTCCAACGAGCTTGCAAGAAAAGACTCAGACTATGTAGAGACGAGATGGGATCCGGAGAAAACGTTGAGGTTTCTATCTGTCTAAAGAGTGTATTCCAGAACCATCATGCGTCTCGCGTCGCGCAGACCTTGCCGTTCAGCCCCATCTCCATCCCAAACCAGTACCAGGACTCAACAACTCAGAGCTGAGCCATTTCCAGACCCGCTCATCATCGTCAAATCGCAATCCTCTCCACCGCGTCCTTCATAGCCCTGATCTGCCCCATCAGATCGCTCGCCTCGTTGCTAGTGAGACTGACAGCCACAACCGAGCGACCGACGCCACAAGCCCGTCCCAGTGCCATTTTACTGGGCACATAGACGAACGGCACGTTCTTGTCTTCACACAGGAGTGGAAGATGAAGTGTAATGGCCAGAGGCTCGGCGTCGCTAGCCATGATGATGAGCTCGGAGGTGCCTCGGTTCAACGTTTTGGTTGCTTCATTGGCGCCTTTCGAGATTTGGTGGTAGTGAGTAGCTTGCTGGATCAGATCCAGAAGCTTTTCGGCTAGGGTGGTGTCGGCGATGGGCCAGGCTGCGGATGGCGTAGACATTCTAGCTTTTGAAGGTCGAAAGAAGGATTTGTTTCGGTTAAGCTTGGGTTCACTGCTTGGCTCGCCCGTGGGTTCCTGCGGCTGTTAGCATGCATCTATCTATTGATCATTTCAAACACTTACACTGCCTTGCTCGCCCTTGCAAATGTCGTAGTAAGTGGTGGGGAAAGGTTGTTGGTGAGATGACAGAGGCCGCATTCCGAAATATATCTGCCTGGGGCTTATCGATAACGACGGTATGACACGTTCCCCATCAACCGCGCGCCGTGGACCCTCACCCGCCGACCATGTGAAGCGCGCGTCGACATAACGCGTCGCGCAAACCATGTATCACCTGTTCAAGTCGATATATCTCCATGCGACAAGTAAGGAAGGTACGCTCCCTAGTTCTCGTGCATGTCGAACCACTGATGCTAACGTATCGCAGAGTACTCCGTCCTCCTCCTAGGCCTCGACAATGCCGGCAAGACGACACTCCTCGAGCAAATAAAAGGCACCTACTCGGCCTCGCACCCCAACCTCAAGACCGTTCCCACCGTCGGCCAAAACGTTGCTACCATCGCCCTTCCACCTCCAAATCCACCCATCTACCTCAAGATATGGGACGTCGGCGGCCAACATAGCTTGCGCGGGCTTTGGCAGTCATACTACAGCAGCTGTCACGCCATCGTCTTCGTCATAGACAGCAGCGATGTAGGCAACGCCACCCTAGCCGACATGAGCGCGAACAATGCAGCAAGCATAGAAGACATTGGGCGATTGGACGAGTGCAAGTTGGTCTTGGAGAGCGTGTTGGCGAACGAAGATGCCAGCGGCGTGCCGATATTGATACTGGCGAACAAGCAAGATCGCGAAGACTGCGTCGAAGTTGTCAGGATCAAAGAGGGCTTCGTGAGAAGAGTGTTCGAGGGAGAGAAGGGTGGAAACGTGAGGGACAGCAGAGTACTTCCTTGCAGTGCTCTCACAGGGACTGGTGTGCAGGAGGCGGTGGAATGGCTGTGCAGTAGGATGGCATTCAATAAAGAGGCAAGACCGCCCGTCATGAGGTAGTTGAAGGTCGGCACGAAGTCACGAATATACCCCTATTTTCGAACTACTAATTCAAGGCCATATCGATCGCAAGGTGGAATGTTGGGCCCTCAATCTTATCGCGACTTCAAAGAATATACCTTCACAGCAACAGGATGGCAACATTTTGGATATGCAGCTCGTCCCGCGTTTACGGAAGGATGCGTTGGTCAAGAGCTTCTCCACTCCAGTGTTCGCAAATCTGCATCAACACGCGAGCGAGCAACAGCACTGGAATGTCGTTTCTGACGCTTGAACATTAAGAGGTGGAAAACTCATATTCACACTGACGTTCAAAGATATTTACATTCAAACTAGGCTAAGAGATTGTATCGTAGTCTCATCATTCCACTCAAAGTCCAAACCACTTGAGGTCCTCCGCCTCATGCACCGGCACAGTGTGACCGACATTCAGAGCACTGTAACCCACAAGCTTCGTCCCATCACCATACACCATCTTCGTGTACCCACTCTGCGGAGTGTTCGTCTCGTTCTTCGAGAACGAAACACCCAGCAATCCACTCCACTCCTTCAACTGCTCACCCAAGTTAGGAATCTTGACGAGCGAGTCAGCAGTTCCGTGCCAAGTCGCCATGCGAGGGTAAGAGCCAGAGTAGCCAGGGTACATAGCCTTGACCTGAGCGACCCATTCAGCCTGCGACTTGATAACCTGGCCGTTTGCGCATCGCGGGTCTGCGGTGCTGGGACTGGCACCGGGGCTGCCTGCAACACAGCCTGCGGCGACACCGGAGTAGCAGGATCCTGCGGCGATGACGTCTGGGTAGGTGGCCATCATGACGTTGGTCATCATGCATCCGGAACTGCTGCCGGTGACGAAGACCTTGGTGGGGTCGGCGTTGTACTTCTTGATGGTGTACTGGATCATGTTGTTTAGGCCTTGGTTGTCGCCGCCGGCATCGCGGGAGAGGCCTTTGGCGGTGTTGACTTCCCAGCAGTTGTTGTCTTTCTTGGTGGATGGAAAGATGTTGATGAAGCCTTTTTGCTCGGCGAGGCTGTTGTACTTTGTCGATTGAGCGTAGGCTTCGCCGGTGCCACCGCAGTAGTGCAGCTATCCACTGGTTAGAAAGACGATCGTCACAAAGTGGGTGTGATGGAAAGACGTACGGCGAGGATGATCGCAGGCTTCTCCGCAACCTTGGCAGGAACGTAGATGTTCATCTGAAGGTTGGATGGGTTCGCTCCGAAGTCGTTGACACGAGTAAGGGCGCCATTGGCAGTTGCGCAGAGCGCAGCAATGCTGCCGAGTACTGAGGTGGAGAAGTGCATCGTGAGTGTCGTTAGAGTCCGCAACACACAATTTCCTGCACCCTCCTCCCCTTCTTATACCCACACCACACACTCATCATGCGATCGTCGCCAGAGCTAAACATATTAAGCTTGTTTCCCCGTGAATACTAGCCGACATAAACCTCTGTTAAAGCGTCAATCTAAAAGTTCCGAAGCGAGGAGGCACGGCTATGCGCATGTGAGAAGATGAAGTTCGTGCGTTGTTTCAAAACACTTTTCCTTCTCCAATGACATGCGACTGAAACGGCGTACCTGCTGTTTTGGTCGAGCGATGGAGGTTTTTGTTCCAACTGAGGTTAGCCACCAGGGGAATGATGTGGAGTAACCGCAGGGAATCAGGGATCTTGGATCATTACCCCGGATGAACTCCCGCCACATATATTAACCTACTACCGAGCTTTGCTCCGGCGCACGTAACATGTGGCATTGCCTACTTTCGCATCTACGTCACTTGTCATGCTGGGTGGTGACGATTACCGCGACTGTTTACCGGGCTCGAACACCAGACTATGTCCTTTCTGTGTGCCATTGAGCATTGTGTTATCCATATGCCGTTGCACGTCCCGACTTCCGTTCCTGGAGCGAACATGTATACACATGTTGTATGTTTTGAGGGCCCGTAGGTTGCGCAATAACGGCATTAAAGATGGGGGCTGACATGCGTTGTTAGTACGAGGACGTGCCTACGGCTACATCCGAAATTGTGCAAGACCGAAGTAGAGCAGAGCTGTCACAACAAAAACATGCGTCTCAAAATCTTTGTCCAATTATTCTATCAAACTCGCAAACGCTACTGGGTATCTTCTTGCGCCGAATCTACAAGTTAGGGTGCGCCTCCTTCCACTCCTTGCTGAAAGGGTAGTCAATGTATCCCTTCTCGCTCTTGGGGACGTAGAAGGTGTCGCGGTCGTAAGGAGTAAGCTCGATGCCCTTCTCTATCCGGAAAACGAGATCAGGTGTGCTGATGAAGTAGCGTCCGAACACGGCCACGACATCGCGGTCCTTGTGCTCTTCGACAATCTTCTTCGCATCCTCGGCCTTGAGTCCACCAGCGATGAGCAGCTTGCCAGAGTAGTGGGGCAGTAGAGGGTCGAGAGAGTCGTAGCCCTCAACATCTGCGTTACCAGATACGCGAGCCTCGACAAGGTGGAGGTAGGCCAGATTGAACGCATCCAGTCTCTTCATGATGTCTGTGAACTGGGGGAGGGGGTCCTTCATCTTCATGCCCTGGAACTCGGAGAATGGACTCAATCGGATGCCGGTCTTGTCGGCGCCCACGGCCTCTACTACAGCCTGGGTGACCTCGACACAGAACCTGGAGCGGTTCTCAACAGAGCCGCCGTAGGAGTCTGTGCGCTTGTTGCAGGTATCTTGCAGGAATTGATCGATGAGGTAGCCGTTGGCAGCGTGGATCTCTACACCGTCGAAGCCAGCCTCGATAGCGTTTTTGGCTGCCTGTGCGTAGTCGGAGATACTCTGCTTGATGTCCTCAACGGTCATCTCCTTGGGAGTAGCGTATCCCTCGCCTAGGGATGTTGCGCTGGAAGACTTGATGGTGATATCGTTCGCGGCAGCAAAGTCCTTGTTCGCTACACGTCCAAGGGCCCAGAGCTGGAGATAAATGTACGAGCCCTTCTCGTGGACAGCCTTGGTTACTGGTTTCCATGCGTCGATCTGAGCCTGAGTGTAGATACCGGGTACGTTGGGGTAACCACCAGATTGTTTCGAGACCAGGGTGGCTTCGGTGATGAGGAGGGTTCCCGGTACGCAAGCACGCTGGCCGTAGTACTGTGCAGCCATGGGCAGGATCTCATGGTCGTCGTTAACACGGAAACGCGTCAGAGGTGCCATGGCAATGCGGTTCTTGAGCTCCATGGCGCCCACCTTGAGCGGCTGGAAGAGGCGGTCTGCGGACATCTTGGTGTTGTGGGTGTTTGATTTTGGCAAGTTTGAGAGTTCGGACATGTAGGAAGATATTTAAGGAAACAAAAAACAGCAGCTGTGAGGGTTGAATAACAAGACTCCAGACGGATCAAAAAGGCTATATACGCCCCTACTAAGCACACCCCGTCCGATGGTTTGAAATCAGCGCTCGGTCGATCTCGGCATTTGCGCGGTATTTGGCTCGTAGAATTTTCCAAGGCGTTCCACGCCGGTGTAGACCCTGACGGGCATCACCCTAAAGACCATCTAGTCTTTAGGTGGTAAAGTGTGCCCGCATACAGATATGTAGCCGCTGGGAGCGAGATGGTACCTGGACTTAGTGGGAGACGGAACTTGTTGGCGGGAGCGGCGGTATCGCCGAAACCTTCGGGCCTATGACGTAAGCTGCATTGGCGTGGATCGCCAAACTGAAAGAGCGAAGGCCGACACTTCATTGCATGTGTTGGCAAACACCATCTGGACTTGGAAGGAAGTAGAGCGATTGATTGTAAGAAATTACAACAGTTGCGCGAGAATGGATCCCGAGCACGCTAGAGCTGACTAACATCATGTGCGCTTGCTCCTCTTAGAATCTTTTGCGCCCTGCGCAGTTGCTCTTCCAAATCCTCATACCAAAGCCACCGAAAGTTCTCATTAAGCTTCTGCTCGAGCTTAATCATATCATCTTCTACCCCTTCCACCATGAAGTTGTATGCTAGACCATTTTCGATACTCCTCTGAATACATCCCTGTGTTCTAGGTCGTCTGACAGCATCATAGGCCTTGAAGGCAGCCTCAATATTATCAGAACTTCCGACATCAGCTATCAAGCGACTGAGGAGAAATGCATCTTCCATAGCCATGCCAGCTCCAGCTCCCATGTGAGGCGTCGTGGCGTGTGCGCTGTCACCCAGTAGACACATACGACCCTTGAAATATGGCTTATCGTGTTGAAGAGTGTGTAGTGCCCATTTAGATGGTAGAGTATGTTTCGCGATAAGATCGATGAGTGGCGGATAAAAGTCTTTAAACTTTTCACGGACCTCGTCCGCACTCGTGGGTACTATCCAGTCATCCTGGTCCCAAGTGCTGGTGAGGGATCGATCGTGTGGCATGGCAACCATGTTGATGAGTTCGCCATGGTCGACAGGGTAGGTGATGCAACTTCCTCCATAACCACAGTACAATGTACCGTTCAGTGCCCTTTCTTCTCCTAGCGCTTTCTTAACCACTTCAGCTGGGGCCATAGCCCTTATCGCGGCCTCGTGAGCGTACGCTGGCTTCACATCTGGACCACAGACAAAGCTTCGTACCTTGCTCTTGATGCCATCGCAGCCAATGAGTGCACTGGCTAGAGTAGTCGTTCCGTCGGCGAAGCTTATCTTGAGCATACCAGCACCCACTTCTTCGACACTCTGGAAGCTTTTGCCGAAGCTTGTTATGTCCTTGGGAAGCAACGCAACCATCTCATCAAGCAGACGTGCCCGGTGTATTCTACCTCGCATACAGAACCCAGTGGGCGCATCTGGTGTCTTCTTGGCGTCAGCCTGATGGAAACCGAGATCTCCAGCTTTGGCTCCATTGGGTCGTCGCTCGTCCATACCCCATCTGATCGTGTTGAAGGTGTTTTCGCGTTCAGGGTCTGTGTTTATCGTGGCGTGTTTCATGTAGCCTTCCAGCAGTCGAGGATCGATAAGGTGCAATGCAGTCGTGGCGTTAGCACCGAATCCAACGCCGGCACCTATTTCCGCGAAGGCCTGAGAGGCTTCGTAGATGTGCACTTTGACACCATGTTTGAGAAGACCAATGGCGAGCGCGGCACCACCAAGTCCGCCGCCAACGATTGCGATCGGAAGGCCATTGTAGTTCTGGAAGGTTGCTGCAGTTGACCCGTTTGCGGACATTCTTTGATGATTGGTCGTTGTTCCAGGCGCCGTCCTTTCCGTGGCTGCGTCGCAACGCCGCGTCTTATATTATTGAAGATTTCATACGGGCCGAAGAGAGTTGTCAATAACTGCCGGACCCGACCCGCGGGGCTGGTGTACAAAGTAAGCTGATGTTAAGCCGCATACCTAGGCACCCATGAGTTTAAGTTCAGGCCGGCTTGAGGTATATCATTCTCCCGAAAGAGACCCTGATGCGGATGACGTAGTAGACGGAGGCGCCGAGGCGGGAAGGTGCGGAGGCGGGGAAATTGGGGATAGATTAACTCCACGCTAACTGGTGATAATCGTGTTGCTATCTACTCCAAACGCGCTCCAGATGATGTGGGGGACAAAGACAGCGACACATGTTCCAGAACATCGTCATGTCTACCGGCCCAATTGTCTACGTAATTTCGTTTCTTCAAAGCTCATTGTGCGCCGGCACGGCCTTTTGTACATCGATGCCACAGACTGCAGGCGTACCTACTTCCATTCTGTAGACGCACTTTTCTTCCTCGACGATCTTCCAAATCTCGTCATTCTCGGCGCACGCTAGAATGACCATTGTGCTTCGGTTGGGGCCATTCCAGCAGTGTTGGCCATTCTCGTACTTGATTGCGATCCTTTCTCCACTGCCCAAACCCTTACCATCGGCAGGAAGCTCTTCATCGACGGTGATGGACTCAATGCGTGCAAAATTGCCCATGCCAGTGTGGCCACCGCCTTTCTTGGGCTTCTGAGTGGTTCTTGAGAGGAAGCAGTGCTCGTATGTGTATTCACCAGAGTCAGTAGACGTGCAGCGGTCTTTGAGGGCGCGGAAGATGGAGTCTGGGCCGTAGTCCTTGGTGAGATCCTCCTCGTGTTTTGTAAGTTCCGACTTGTCGCCTTCAAGTTCCTTCTTCGCGGAGTCGAGCTGTGACTTGGCGTCGGTAATGACCTTGGATTCCGGGGCGTCGCCAGTCGTGGGGTCCGCGAGGATACCGTTCTCGATGAGCGCGACACGCAAGTCGCGCAGCTTGCTGTCCACCCAGCTACGGATGGAGTCGGGAAGGTACTCCTCGAATTTATAGACTACATGCGATAGTCAGTAGATAGCTTTAGACGCGTCTTGGGGAATTTGCTTACGGAGCTCCACGTCAGACTCTTCGACTGTTTCGAACTCGTCCCATTTGATGGCACTCTCAGAGTCGGGCTTGAGAATCTCATCGAGGTCGCGGTCTAGAGCGTTGTTGGGTCCCGGACGCTCTTGGGCAGCATAGTTCTCCCAGGCCTGCACAGCACGCTTCACGCCCTCGTCGTTGAAGTTGGGGTTGTATTCCTCCTTGAAGCGCTTCAACATGCCCTCGAGCTCCTCAACCCGTGATTGTGCCGCATTCCTCTCTTCTCGCACGCGGTTGACGTTATCGGTCAGCTCTTGGATTCTATCCTTGGCGAGGCTGGCCAGCACTGTGATCTTGCCGCCCTTGCCTGCGCCCTTGACGACCTTGCCTCGCTCGGCCCTCTCGATCTCGGCGAGGCTCTTGGTCAGCCCGTCGACCTTGAGAGTCGCACCTTCTATCTGCGTCTTGAGTGTCTGAATGCGGTCCTCGACCTCCTTCCGCATGCGACCAGCCTCGGCGATGAGCTCCTTCCGCCGTTGCTTCGCAGCAGTCAGGCTCTTTTGTCTCGCTTCGTCCGCCTTCCGCCATTCCTTCCCGATTGTTGCACACTTGTCTTCACACTTGATGCCGCCCACACGCTCGTATTCGTCGCTGCCGTCACAGCATAGTTCGTAGTCGCATGCGCCATCGTTCACGTTGGTGAAGGGAATGTAGCTCGGCTGGTGGCCCTTGTTCTTGCAGTAGAAGCCAGGAAGGGCAGGCGTAGCGTTGACGTCTTTGTTCTTGAAGCCTAGAGGCTGGGGCGGGGAGAGTGGCGAGAGGTAGGCGCACGCCGAGGTGCCTGGCTCATCAGAGCCATCGGGGCAGTCGCAGTAGTCGTCGTTCAGGCGTGCAATGGGGAGCTTGATGGCGGGATTCGAGATACAAGTGAATGTCTCGGCATCCTTGTAGTACTTTGCAACTGCACATCTACTATCAGCTATACTCCAGCGTCTACGTGGAAGCTCCCGAGGTCTCCCTGAGCTGTATCATGTGCAACTTACACTCCGGAGCAACACCCCGCGGCCGGGCGGGGTCTGACGCCGCATCTGCGGTACTGACTAAGATGGGGAGAATGAAGGCTAGCGAAGACACGTGCTTCTTTCCCATTTTGAATGTGGAGAGAGCAATTGGAGCTTGAGGCCTCAAGATGCTCGAAATGCCACATCGACATAGTTTCAGGGTCCACTGGCCCGTGCGCCGCCATTCGAGCCCTCACCTCCACCCAACACTCCACAACTCCAGCGCTGCACGTCACGCCCAACCTACAAGGTCGAAACTCGCGACTCCGTGTTTACTCGCTATCGTCTTAGTGCATACATCTGTCCGCAATGACCACCGGCACTCGCACATGTATGTCGGCATCGCGTCCAGTCGGCTGTGACTTCAACTCCGCATAGCCTGTGTGAGTCGATTGGAATGCGCACACTGACCTTGTCTACGGCATGACTACTTCGCATCTACTTTACCGTCTTTTCGAATTATGTGTCACTCAATGTCCTCGGCGCCCAAAAGTGCGTTTGGCGCTCAGCTCGGACATACCAGCATTCCTCGGCATCAAACGAACAGTAGCCTTCTGCCCAGGCCGCATTACCAAATTTGCCCCCACCAGCATCATTCAATCGCGAACCTGGTGGATCTATTCCTCGAAATCGGCCATCCATCGGGCCTACGACGCGGCTTTTGGGTGGCCGTCTATGTTCCGATCTCTAACAAACGCTGCACATACATTTGGTTTGCTCTGTCTTTTGATCTTGGACATCCACATCCGGCTCTAGTATGACTGAATTCGCACGCTAGAATGATGTCTTTTGTTTGCATATGCGCCCAATTCGCATCAGGATTTATGCGGCGAGGTCATCAGAGTATATTTCTCTTCCTTCTCGAATCTCATCATTCTATCTCTGAACATCGATATCCGTCATTTGCTCATACCTTCATTTACCCACTTCAACATTATGGTCTACGCTGACGAGGATGAGATCGACTGGAGCGATGGCTCTTTTGGTGCTCCGTCTCGGATACCCATCGACGCCGCACCCGGTTTAACTCATCACAACCCAACAGCGGACATTTACGAGGACCAAGATTCGCTTTTCGTGTCGGAAACTTACGACCAACACCAGATACCCAGTGGTGTTACACTTGAAGCTGGTAAGAAGCTTTTTCTACGTAGATGCTGTTCGCTTACATTTGGTAGCTGCTACTAACAGCAACGACACCCTTCAGAACCCTACGCGTGTTCAACGAGCTCGTGCCGGTGTTCATCTGAACCGTCGTATACCTTCCAAGGCGGACTACGTCAACTACGTGCTTTACCAAGCTAGTCAGAAGGGTTACGAAGCCACCTTTCTGAACAGCTTCGTAGCGCATGCCTTGCATCCCGACCGCCTCGCCCAGTGTTCTGAAGATACAAATAGCGGCCGCCAAAGCATCGCCGAGTACATGAAGTCCGTGTCACATGAGGTCAACAGTATCACGAAGAAAATGATCTGGAATAGCCATTGCCGCACTGTACACCTTATCGCTGGAGACGGCATGGACGGCGCGCCGTTCCTCGATCTACATACTCTCGAAACCAAACCCTTCTCAAAGTACGGTCCTGGCAATCTCTTTCCTGTAGCAGAGAGAGTCAACGTGTCTTGGCACCGTATCAGCTCACATCCTACGATGGTACGATACTCGACCAAGGAGTACGAACTTGGCTACCAGGCTGGTCCATTGGAAGATCTTGACGCTGTATCTCAGACACTGTTTCGAAAGGAGAACTTCAGTATGACTTTGCCCATCGGTCGTGCCGTCAAGCTGTCAACATCCAAGAAGCGTAAAGGTCAGAACATGCCTGGAGCAGCAACCAGAGATGACAGGATGGCCTCATCTCGTCGGAACTGGATTCCTTTCCCGCAGCTGGCCACCACGTCAGAATTTCACGAGCCTCAATCCATTACAAGCAGTCCACTCGATATCGGTCACGAAGCAAAGGCGGCTGATGTTCACCAAGAGCCCCGGATACTGTCAGATCTCACCCAACTGTATCACGACCCTGTAGATGTCCTGTCTCCAGATGATGCACAAAAAGAGGGATCCCATCAACCTTTCCCTCGTTACGAAGATCTATTCGGTTCCCATGATTCTGGAGTGTCCATCGGTGACCAGGCCGGCGCATGCAAGCAAAGTAACGGCAACGAGCACGTAGAGAAGGTACACCACTGGCGAACCAGGTTGATCAATGATCACAAGCGCCGGCTGACACTTAAGTGGGGTAACCCACCACAGGCTCTCGATCATGCATTTCAGAACTTCAAGCAAGTTGTTACAGCAGCTATGTGTATGGGTATTCGTCCCATCGCCAACGACTACCCGAAGAAGCTCGAAACCATCGCAGCCTGGGAGCGACTTCGAGAGCAAGCCAGAAATTCTGCTCGATCACAGCAGAACAGTGAAAGCCTGTCAGCTGAAACTACCACTACCGATTCGCCTGCATCGCAAAGTCTCCCAGTAGACTCGGACATGCATACTCCCGGGTCCTCTTCCTTCTCTCCTCCACAGATCCTTCGACGAGATATAGGTGGGTCGTCGGGCAATTCTAATCCCGACAAGACATCCTCCGAGCCCTCCAGAAAGAGAAGGAAGAAGAACCAAGTCGTGAACACGCAAGTCTTGAGGAGTAACTCTGCTCAGCAGCAATTGACTGCACCCAAGTCAGGCAAGCAATCGATGAATCAGTCAATCGTGAAGGAACCGTCGGCGCACAAATCATCATCGCTCCATCCCAGTGGATCTACGACTTTGGAACTACATCAACACCTTCCTCCTAATGCCTACTTCCAGCCGACCTCAGTGGACGAGAAGTACGCTTGGCGTTGTCGTTGCAAACACGCAATGGGTCACTACTACAACTCCGGGAACCGCAAGAACTGTCGAGGCTGTAACACTTCGCTCAGTGACAATCATGCTGTTGAGATGGACTTTTACATGCCACTGAGGTCCTTTTACCACCAATCCGCACCAGACATGCGTTGGAAGCCTAGCAAGCAGACTGCTCGACATCGCAAATCAGACCGACCTTGTCACAATGCTGTGGCGAAGGACGCATATTGGGAGGCCGTGGGTACTGGTGCGACTGAAGAAGAGGCTCGGCAAAATGCTGTCGACGCAGTGGTTCATTACCTTCGGCCAAAGCCACCGCCGAAAGCGCCGACGCCTGAGACGACGCCAGAGCTAGAGCCAGAACCCGATCTTGGTCCTCATCCGAGTGGCTCGACCGCTATGGAACACGGTCAAGAGATCCCCGACTGCTACTACTGGAAGAAGCAGAAAGCAGACGAAAAACTTGCCTGGCGATGCGACGTCAACCATGGTCTCGGACGGTACTACCTAGCGGGCGATAAGAAGACCTGTCCAGGGTGTGGAGCCGGCCGGACTAGTCTGGGCAAAAGCGA
Source organism: Alternaria ethzedia (assembly GCF_023757985.1). NCBI lineage: Eukaryota > Fungi > Ascomycota > Dothideomycetes > Pleosporales > Pleosporaceae > Alternaria > Alternaria ethzedia. Next base: position 29,180 of record NW_026056228.1, read on the forward strand.
AGATATGGACTTTTATCTCCCGTCGGGTGTCGTGGTCCGCCAAGAAGCACCAGGCCTCTCCATATGGAAACCTAGGAAGCCATACAAGATAGGCAAACCCGCTGCTACGAAGAGAGAAGCGGTTAGTCACAACCAAATGTGCGCTAAGGTGTACTTCGAACTTCTCGCTCAAGAACACGAAGCAGAGGAGGCTTTGGCGCTTGCGATTGAGAGAGTGGACAGTGAGCTGGACAAGAAGCAAGAAGCTAAAATGAGACGACAGGAAGCGAGAGAGGAGGTTGGAGACTCAGATGCCGTTGATGGCGCTAGCACTTCTGTCAGTGCCTCGAGGAGGGACTCCGCCGCTACGAGTCGCAACTCGAGAGGAGGATGTACCATGTCTCTCGTCCCGAAGAAGCGTACCATGGATGACGTCATCGAAGAGAGTTTGGAGGGGGCTGTGGGTGATCTTGGAGATAGGGATATGGGAGGTCAGAAGGATTCTTGTGATAGTGTTGTGATGTCTTCTTCTGATGAGGAAGATAGCTCTGGCTCAGACTCGGAATGAGGCTGTAGTCGAATTATGTAATTGTAGTGAATGAACTGTACATTATGCATGCAAATTTCGGCGATAGCGTACATTATCTATGATAATTTACAAAGGGTTCGCTCCCTTTGGAAGCTTGACCTTGAACACCAAAACCTGGTTGTCAAGGTTGTAACCAGACGCATCCACGTACTTATTCTGACCAAAGTTGATGTATCCTACACGATGTCAGTATGGGCTTTGAAATGCGAAAGCAGAGAACCTACCGTTCTGAGTGATGAAGTCATTATCCGAGAAAGACACCAGATAGTACTGCTTTCCCTCATCCTCATCCTGCCTCTCGCTCCTACCAATCTTGTCGTCCTTGTCAACGGGCAACATAGCGAAGCTCTCCCACTTCTCATTCAGCAGATTCGCGTCTTGCTCGCCGCCATTGTGAAGACCGAATCTGCCGAGCTGGTCGTTGTTGTTGAAAGACAGCCATGGGCAGTAGGTAGCAGGCACGATGCTGCTCTTCAAGACACCATCTTTGCTTGCAATTTGTCCTTTGATGTCATCGGCCGCTGTACCTGCGACGTTCGTGGCTTTGGAGATGTCGATCACATCCGCGTTGCGGTAGATAGACAATGTGCTTTCTGCTCCGTGACCAGCGTTGGAGTCGCGCGCAAGGACGAGGAATTGGGTTTCGGAGATATAGTGCATCTCGGACTGACTGGCGACGCGCCCTGTTGGTAGCACAGGAAGCTGAACAGCATATTCCGCCTCTAGCGTAGTCTGGTCGTCTTTGACACGGTACTTGAGAAGGCGGGTGTTGCGACGCTTCTTCGCGGAGCTGCCGCCGTCCTGGATGGTAGCACTTTGGAGCATGGTGTAGAGGTACTTGCCATCTGGACTGGCAGTCAGAGCTTCCAGGCCCTGGTTGTTGCCTCTGCCACTGTCGGGATCCTCGGGCGTGATCTCAACATCAGGGTCGTAGATTGGCGGAGATGCCGCGTTGAAGCTTTCAGTCCCGTTACGGCGGGGAACAAGAGCCTCGGGGGTGCGAACAGCCTTGATCATTTTGCCCTTCTTATCGAACTGGTAGACGTACGCGGCGTATTCGTCACTGATCCAGAAAGTCTTGTCGTCTCCGAGGACCAGGCCCTCAGTGTCTAGCGGGACGCGAGCACCACCGGTTCCATCTTGGCCGAAGCCGTTGCCAGTGTCTGCAACTATCAGTACTGATAATTGATATGTGAATGTAGAACTTACATCTAGCTAAAGGAAGAGTTGGGAAGCCAGGGTAGGTGATGGTTTCTGTAGGATCTAGACCAGTCAAGGGCGTTCCATCAGGTCCAGTGAGAAGCAGAGTGTCGACGTAAGAGAACTGGAAGTTCGGACTGGCCGGTTTCTTCAGAGTTGCCTCAACCGGTGTGAAGACAACGCTGAACTTGTGGATGCGGGTCTGAGTGTTCTGGGTGCCCTGGGTATTCCAGCCGCGATCAGGCAGACCCCAAACGACACCCTCGTAGGAACCTTTCTTGTACTTCCAAGACTTCTTCTCGAATGCAATGGCGCTTCCAATGCCGCCAATGGTGTCGCCATACTTGTCACGAGCGTCGCTGACAAGTTTTCCGTAACCCGCTAGCTCCTCGTAGGTGTAAAGTTTGCCATTGCAGGTGGTGACATTTGCTGCTGCAGCATTATCATCTCGAGTGATGACCGGACCAGCAAAAGCTTGGTTGACGGAGAGCGCCAGAACGCCGAGCGAAGCGACAAACAACATTGCGAAGGGTGGTAGACTGTCGCGTGCCTGAGCAGATGCTTTCTGAAGAATGTCAACAGCCTATATACATGCCCGTCAGGACCGGGATGATCCCGCGATGACGCGACCCGACAGCCAGGCACACGAGGCTATCTTGATGCATATTCATACCAGCAGACACACGTGCGCTGTCTGTTTGGCTGCGACCGACGAGGGTACAAATGCAATAGCGGCATGGCGTTCGCAGAAGCCGTGTAAACAGGCAAATGGCGTCGAAGAAGCGGCATGTAGGAACAGATGCTCTGCCATGGATGTCACTAAGTCATACCAGCGAGCGCAGTGGACTGCAAGCTCCTGGCGGAATCCCCAATAATGACGCGAGGTTCGTGGAGATGGATGCGCACGTTGCTCGAGAACATGATGTGAGTCGCTGATCGGAAATGGTGCCGAGGCAGGCGTTATTCCCGATCGGGCATGCGACATTGGCGGGCGGGTACTTAGTTCAACATAGTTCAGCCTCTAGAGAGTACACTCAAGCCGTCTTTTGACGTCGGAATCAGTAATGGAGTGAGCTGCCCAGTTCGGCCGGTACCGGGAGTGGTATTCAGTCGACCGTCATTGCCCAGGTGAGGGGTGGACACATAAGAAGCCGCCTTTGCCTCCATGGATACGTAATCATTGCAAGCTACAAAAGAGCATGAGCCGTGTAACGTCAACAGTGGATTGATTCCGCATGTCTTTTGTAGAAACCGGAGTTTGTATCGCATTCTACTATCTCAACTTCAGCATGCCCTGCCTGTTCATGGCAGTGCGATTGAGTCATGCTCATGCGAGTGTAACTTCCCGAGGCCAAAACATGATGGCTCTGTGGAGGGTAAGAGCTCCCGTCCCAAGCTGTACCTTTCCTTCCGCATATCCAGATCTTTCTATTGTACAGTTGCCCTGGCTGTTACTGCACACACGTTCCTCGCGACTAGAACGTCACCCTAAATCCTTTTATCACTGACTTTCGAACTTCCTACGTCACGATCTATATATCACGATACTTGCCACCGCTCTTCAGGCTCCGACTCACACGCTGACGAATGTTTGCTGTCCAGTTGACGTATTCATCGTAATCTGCAACTACCATGCTTGGGACCTCCGGCGATGGCTTAATCACCAAGCTCACCTCGTACCTCACAACCGATAAAGAGGCAGCCCTCAACACTCCTCCTTATACACCTGACCAGGAGCGCCAACCCCACTTTGCTTTCGCAACAACAACGCCGCATGATGCCGAGACAACGAGCAACGATCGAACTGACACGTCAGCGAGTCAGCCCTCGAAGGCGGGTTCTAGGCGGTCGCTGAAACGATCCGCGAGCGAACTGGTTATACCGAGCCAAGAACGGAATGAGCGCTTGACTGCGATTGCCGCGTTGGAGGCGGTGCGCTCGAAGGAGGATGGGCGCCATACAACCCGTCCGATCCCATCTCCGACACGTAGCCAGCTACGGCCTCCACGACCCGGCTCTCAGCGCTCCATCAGCAACTCCAGATACGAACTAAAATCTCAGTACCACGATCCAAACATTTCATCTGCTAGCCTTCAGAAGCAACTCGTCGAGCAGACAAAGTCCATGGCCAAGCGATCTCAAACACCCGAGCCGAATAAGAACCAGATCAAGAAGGGTGCAAGGCCAAGTCCCATCAGGTCCACTGCTGTGCGTTCAAAGTCAGAGCCAGACCCAGCAAGAGCGTTTGCAAACCCAAAGACGCGCCATGGGAACGCGAAACTGAAGCCATGTATAAAGAAGAAGGCGAAGAGTACCACAACCACACCACCGACCGGATTGCAACAAGAAAGCATCAACGCCGAGCTCAAGACCTTGCGCCGCGTGAAGACTGTCGATTTCGAAGAAAGCGGTTCGAAGCAATCGATTACGTTACCCCCGGCACCCATCACGGAAGAAGTCTCGACTCGGATTCTAGCAAGTGATACCGGAGAGAGGTTCAGGTCGGCCAGCAATCATACAGAACTCGCCAAGTCATGCCCATCATGCCCGAACACGATGAACATAGCGAAGAGCGCTGCAGCAGAGCCAGCTACTACACGGACAGACGTACATGTCATCGCCATAGCTCCCTCGTGGGACGCGCAAGGACTCACCCATGATGACAGCGCTGACCCAGCAACACCTACAATGCAAATCATCGAGACAAAGAGTGGCAGCTATGAAGTAATCTGGGACGATGTGCCAGAAGAGCACACCATTAGGACAAGAGGACGACGAAGCTCGTCAGCAAGTCATGCCTTAGAAACTGCCAGCCCAAGCGCCAAACGTGGTGGCCTTGACCGAGTCAACTCGAAGCTCGCAGGATGGTCGGGAACCTGGAATAGCCCGTCAGACAGCTTCAAGCCCACCATTGTGGTGTTCCCTGATGATGATGGTCAAGCCACTCGCTATGACTGCGCAGTGGACGACGACGAAGACCTGGCAGCAACAGTACCTCCAAATAGCCGTATCACAAGCGGAGCGCATTCTAGCGTCTCATCACGTCCCGTAAGCGCGCCTCTGACCAGGAGCGTGTCGTGTGAGGAAATATCACTTCAGCACGCCCTACAGGTGACGCCGCCGCACGCTCCAGGAGCAGGATCACCACCCTCCGAGCACACTCTTGTCGTGCCCAATGTCGAGATCCCGCATACCAGAGGAAGAAACACCAAGCCATCGCCAATGATCCGAAAGCTCTCGAATCTCGAAGAAGCAGACACCAAATTTCGCGACCATCGCGATTCTGTTACGATCGCGCACTCTCGTATTGTGCATTCGGGTGGTGTGTCGCCTGAACTGTTTGCTCATAGGGATTCTGTTTCGCTGGGAAAGAAGCGCATGCACGCGCGTAACCATGCCGCATCAGCAGCACGGTCGTCATCGAGCAGGAAAGAGTTGTCTGTTGAGGCACTCGGTCTCTTCACTGACGAGGATATCTCAACGGCGACGTTGCCGACCGTCAAGGAGCATGCCGCACAGGCGCTCAGGAACAACAGCGAACCTTCCATCCTTCATCCACCACAGCAGACTGCCAATAAACGCCACATACGGATCGTGGAGTGAGGAAGCGAAGCCGAGTGGTTGATGCTGGCTGATACTGGCTGAGCAGACGGACGGGCCGGAGGTAATGTGGCGATGGTATCTTCTAATTTCGCTCGAAGAGCATCGATAACCTGTAGAGTATGAGTCGGATCGGAGCGCGTTGATCTCAATCTCATGGTCAGAGGGTGGTCGGTGATGATGCCGAATGCAGTGGCAGGTGGTGTGGGCTAGGGAGTCCTTGGCGTGATTATCGATAGACTCCAATTAGCGTCATCGCGTCCAAAGCATCGTCGCCGACGCCAACCCTCCAACTCTACCATGAATATGAACGAAATTGTTGCGTTGCCTTCTTCCTTCGATCTGAACTTCGATCTGAGTTCGCGTCATCGTAATGTCTGCGCTGATGTCTATCGCGGCGCGTCTGCCACTCGTGCCTGCCTCTTGCGCGATGACATGCAATGCAGCACGCCGTACATATACGCGCATGCTGTTACAATGCGTTCCGAAAGCTGATACTTCTAATAATGTATTTGATCTATGCTAATGATCCAGGGCTCGGCTTGCCGATCGTCGTCCTCCAAGCCGGATCACGTATCATCTAACGATTGGCGTCGCAGTATACGTTTGAGCACCAAAGCAGATGAAGACGATGCCGCGTCAACGCCATTGTACACACGCGCTTACCCATTCATCCTTACCAAACCACAGCTACAGTAATGCCAGCATTCGCACCACACAAGTCGACTCACGACGTTTCCATCATGGCCTTCGCGACCAACGACCCATTAAAGCCCGACCAACGATACGACGCCTTACGCAACACCGACGATCACTCGGATTCAAGTACGGAGGTTGACGACTGGGACACAGAAGATGCAGTCCGGCCGAGACGAAGACGCAAGACGGTGTGGAAGAGGCTGAAGGGCTATCGCTGGATACTGGACACGGCGCTTCTCCTCGTCATTGTGGGGTTGCTGGTGGAGAAGAGATGGCAAAAGCATGCGAAAAGCCATCAATACGAGCTCGCGGGAGACATTACAGGATTTGCGCCAACGTTCTCGCAACAGATTGTGAGCTTCAAGCCCAGTTCTGTGTTCGCCCCAGAAGATGCGGCAGAGTTCTGGAGTAACGAGACGCAACATGCATGGCTGAGCATCGTACCAGGTATGTGCATCTTTCTGGTTCCTCACAGTTGAACAGTGCTGACGATGTCCATAGAGGGCTTGGGCTACGTCAACGTGAAGAAGCCCTCCGAGTACTCAAACCTCCCACACCCGATACACGACTATCCCAATCATACCGTCTTCACCACATCCGTAACGCATCAGCTGCACTGTCTCTATACTATACTGGGCGCCTACAACTCCATGAAGCTGATGGTCGCGTCACCTGTGTCAGCGAACCCTGTCAAGATGCCATGGCACATCAACCACTGCTTCGAATACATTAGACAGGCGATAATGTGCGCTGGAGATGTGGCGCTGGAAGGGGCTGCGACAAGCTTCCCTGGCGACGAGCATGGAGAAGATCGGGGTGGGAGTGACGGTTGGGATGCGAAGCATGTGTGCAAAGACTACACACAGGTATATGAATACCTAGAGAAGGAAACGATCAATCACATGAAGTGGATCTCATCGGATTAGTGATCCACGCTGTACCCTCGGAGGCAGCATGTGAAGTGGAGTCTGCCTCGTGCAGCGGGCCGTTTGGACAGACCCAAACGTGGGCTTTGCGCTTGCGCACGCGGGTGACGTGTATCGAGTTCACCATCAGCAACCCAAGACATTGGCATGTAGCAACATTGTATACATCGTATTCCAAGTGCAAAGCGTCGAATTAAAGTTATGAGCTGACTGTGCACACTATCGTAGCCTGTGTTACATTGTAACAATTTCGCTATGGACCTATGATTTCTTTCTAGCTAGCTGACTCTGATGATTCCCGCAACAAGCAGCATTCCCTTCTCGCCTGCAACACATGACTACCTATCCCACCTCATTACAGTAACTTCCGAGTCCTCCGAGCATGCATACAGCACCATCGGGCAGTAACCCGTTTAGGTCCAACATGCGAATTCGCAGATCTGCTGTATCAGATTTGGCGAATCACGACCCCCGCGAATCAGCCTCGGTAACGGGGCAGAGCAGGGATGCTGCAGCAGCGGCATCACCGAAAACCTACGCACGCTATGCTCTAGCCTCCGCGAGCGCATTCCCTTCCGAATGGGCGTTTACCTCAGCAGTCGGGCGCCGCTTTGCACCGTGTCCGGAGCTGAATGCTCAAATTGTAAGTGTGCCGTGGGCTTGTTAGACGATGCGTTTGTGGAACCCCTAGAATTTCGGACGAGTGTTGGTGGTATAAGAGAGTGGCTGGCCTCGTGACTAGTGATATTATTTTGCTGTGTTGACATTTTACGACAAACCTTGGAAGTACTCAGCCAAGCCCGTGGCTATACTGAACGACCATCCGCCTCTTGGTGGTAATACCGGGATTCTTGGACAACACCGCGGAGAGCGGAACAACGACGGAGACCGAACAGTTTATCGGACCTCGGCCGAGCAGTCGCACGACAAATCTTTCTGCGAGTAAGAAAAGAGACATTGATTGCATACGGACGTAAGACAAGGGGAAGAGGACTTGGGTGTCTGTTACCTGGGCTTGGCTCAACAACAGACGCTTCATACTGTGGATTCAAGGCGGACCTGACAGCGGCTGTGTCTATTACCCTGCAATCACTCTTTCCACATCAACAACTGGGTTTGTTGCGAGGCACCGGTTAAACACCTCGTGGAATAAACGCGACTGCCTCGACGAAGGCATACAAATAGCTCCCACGAAGACGCGGCTACCCACTATCGACATTCCTCGACGTCATCACTAAAACCTTTTCCGAAAACCACTCCTACTCTCCAACAACACCATTCCTACAGACACCATGGCGCAGTCGCCACTACTTTTCATCGTTGCGGGAGCCGCTATATCCTATATCCTATACACCCGTATTGCCCTGTACCTCGCGCGCCAGCGCTTCAAGAAAGAGAATGGCTGCCAACCCTGCACGGCGCAGTTCCACAAAGACCCTATTTTCGGAATTGATAATGTGAAGGTCATGGCATACAACAGCAAGCACCACATCCTGCTGGAAGAGAACAGAAAGCGCTTTGGACGGCTCGGTAACACTTTCCATAACAGGCTGGTTACCATGCCTTTCATTGCGACGTGTGAGCCGGAAAACGTCAAGACGATCTTGAGTTTGAAGTTCAAGGATTACGGTTTTGGTCATAGGCAGGGTGCTTTTACTCCTCTTTTGGGCCACGGTATCTTCAACGCGGATGGTGAGCGGTGGGCTAATAGCCGTCACTTGCTGCGACCCAACTTCGCTCGCGACCAAGTTGCAGATATCGAGGCGTTCGAGAGGCACTTCAAGCTTATGCTCAAGCACATCCCCAAGGATGGCGCTACTGTCGATCTGCAAGAGCTCTTTTTCCGTTTGACCATCGACACCGCAACAGAGTTCCTCTTCAACCACTCCACCAACTCGCTCCGCATGATCGGCCAGGAGGACGAAAACAACGAGGACGTCATTTTCAGCAAGGCATTCACCGCCGCACAAGACGACATCACGACCCGCACCCGCTGGGGCATCTTCGACCGATTCCGCAAGAACCCAGAGGGCAAGAAGGCTATCAACATCTGCCACGCCTACGTCGACAAGTTCGTCGACGATGCTCTCCGTTTCAGGGAAGAATTGGATGCTGAGAAGAGCGCTGGAGGCAAGGACGACAAGTACTACTTTATCCAAGAAGTAGCCAAGCAGACTACCGACAAGAAGCGGATTCGTGAGGAACTCATCAACATCTTGCTTGCCGGACGTGACACGACTGCTAGTCTGCTCAGCAACATGTTCTTCCAGATTGCGAAGAGGCCTGATATCTATGCCAAGTTAAGGGAAGAGGTTGCGGCACTGGGAGGTCGCACACCGACGTACGAGGAGTTGAGGAACCTCAAATACGTCAAGTGGTGCCTCAACGAATGTGAGTTTGGCCACTGAGTTGACGCTGTTTCTATGCTAACCTTGTCCAGCACTCCGCCTTCACCCAGTCGTCCCCGGTAACTCCCGCCTTGCCATCCGCGACTCCGTCCTGCCCCGAGGAGGTGGTCCAGACGGCCAAGCACCTTTGTTCGTACCAAAGGGAACCACAGTTGGCTACTCACCATACACCATGCACCGCCGCCACGACCTCTACGGCCCAGACGCAGACGAGTACAAGCCTGAGAGGTGGGAGACACTCCGTCCAGGCTGGGAATACTTGCCCTTCAACGGCGGCCCACGCATCTGTCTCGGCCAACAGTACGCGCTTACCGAGGCGAGCTACTTGACTGTGCGTTTGGTGCAGGAGTTCAAGACTATGGAGAGCCGAGACCCGGGTCCATGGCGAGAGGGTCTCACACTGACTCTTGCCTCAATGAACGGTACGCAGGTTGGTCTTACGCCTGCCTAGAAGGAGCGTAGCCAGCGATTGAGACACAGCTGTTTTGAGAGGTGTCAGACTGGGGAGGGCGGTGGAAAAATTCAGCACGATGAGTTGTGTTTGCTTGCGGAATCACTGGGAGTCTCGCCCGTCATGCAACCTACTTGGCCAGGAGAGATGCCTAACAGGAGAAGGCGGCTATCATTGTTCTAGGGAGTTCTGTTCATATGGGGGCCTTTCAGAGGCATTGCATCTTGATCTTCACTGTACTATACCTACTACTACGAAATTCTATGAACTCTAAGGAAGCTGGCAGAGAGGGTGACTTGCTACTAGGCGTCCTCCCGAAGCACTAAGACATGCTCGTGCATTCGGTTAATTCACAATGTTTCGAACGTCTCACTTTCGTGATTAGATACAAAATAACAGTGCTCTCTTCGCCAGCGGCAATCAAACCTACAACATTACTGCAACTGTAGTGAGCCGAATCGAGACTAGTGCCGGAAGTCCGCAACTGAGACCCCAGACACACAAGTGTTGATCAACAACAGCGCAACACGCCACGACGCACGCACCGAACCGAACCTTCCACCTGTCCCGTAATCTCGCTGGCAGACATCATGTCGCGAAGTCACCGCCCCTCGACGACGCCCATGGACTTTGAGTGGACGAACCAAACAGGCCCCATCGACGCTCAATCGCCCTTCCTCGCTGCCAGCCAACAAAAGAAGCGTGAGTCCCCAGGCCCCTCTTCCGCTTCCAGACGGAACACATTTGGGGAAACACAACCGCTGACTTCAGGGCCTTCTTTCGGCCAGCCAGGTCCTCACTCCGTCCTAGACTCTCCCTCCAAAAACGGTTTCGCGACTCCAAACCGGCTGCGCGACCCCGACAACCGCATGACATACTTCAGCCGCGATCCCAGCAAGCCGCTACCGTCCACACCCGCATCCTCGGTGCCCGCACACATCCAACCCAGCCTCTGGTCTATGCGGACGCCCTCACACGACCTCGACTTCAGCTCAGGCGGGGAAACACCCGGCACACCACAGGTAGACAGCGACCCTGGCACACCAGACACACAATTGGCGAGCAAGATGGGGCGGTTGGGCAACGGCGATGTAAAGGGCGGTCGGCGAGACAGCTGGTTCAAGCGGACCTTCATGTCCACGCCGAGCCCCACCAAAGAGCGGGACAGAGAGCGGGACAAGGACAAGGACGCATCGCAAAAGTACTACTCCAAGAAAGCCGAGAACCGCATAGTCAAGCGCCGGTCAGAGCGCTCACGGTCCAAGAAGCGCGCCACGGTACATGACGACGACGGCGAAGATTCCGACAACGAACTCCAAAGACGGCCTCAAGTCCCTCCCAAAGAGGCGGGCCCCGTCCAGCAGACTCTCGCCATGAGCGTAGGCGGCTTCCTCTCGTGGGTGGAAGCGCATCCCAACCTCCCCTCCGTACTATCCTACTACCTCCAACTCACCGTCAACATGTTCCTCGGCAGCCTCTTCATCTACATCGTCTACTCCGCCTGGGCGGGCGTCATGACCGACGTCGACATCGAGTCCTCCAAACACGCGTCGGAGGTCATGGTTGAAATCGCCGGATGCGCCATTGAATACAACCGGAATCGCTGTCGGCCGGAGGAAGTCGTGCCGGCGATGGAGAGGGCATGTGGTGTCTGGGAGACGTGCATGAACCGCGATCCAAAGAAAGTTGCAAGAGCGACGGTGACGGCGAAGACGTTTGCTATGATCTTCAACTCTTTTGTCGAGGAGTTTAGTTATAAGTCTATGGTATGTTGCTTTCTTCTCGGTACACCGGCGGTCGCTGTGTATAGAGCTGTTCACGGACGGCGCGGGCACATTGATTCTGCGCATACGCATTCGCACAACCACTACACCCAGTCCTGTAATTGCTTTCAACGCAGCCAACCTCAAACCCACCACCACGAACCCCCAAATATATATCCCAACTCAGACTAACACGCCCCTCAGATCTTCACAGCCATAATAATCTTCGGCGGCTTCAACCTCTCAAACTGGGCTTTCGGCCTCCTCCGCTCCCAGCAACAACAACAATCCCACCACACACAACCCCACCACCAAACCCAACCCAACGAATACGTCCCACAAACACCTCACAGAGTGCTTAGCAACGGGTACAACGATAGTTATAACCAACAAGGTTACCAGCAGAATTGGCAGCAATTACCGACGCCGTATCAACAGCAGCAGCAGCAGTTACAGGGAACGCCGTATCAGAGTCACAACACGCCGTATCAGGGTCAGAGACATATTGAGGCCCCGCCGCTGGTGCATGCGCATACTATGCCTACTCTGGGGAGTTCGAGGGATGGTTCGGCGCAGGAAGGGGTGGCGACGGCGGATGGGGGGAGGACGCCGAGGAAACGGGGGTTGTTCCGGTAGACACTCTTTCATTTGATGAGTTTTCTGTGTATGTTTCTTGATGATTGATCTGTATAAGCGCATTCTTTCGATTTGTATACATGTTCTTAGGGCTGTCGTCGTAGGGTAAGGCTTGGGGGCTCGCGAAAGCTAGCATAAGCTGGGCGAACTGGTCGGAAAAGGTCATCTCACGAATATCCACACTTTTTCTACTCCTGTCATATATAGTTTGTAAATGTCATTTTTGAACGAATGAATTACTAAGTTTTATCATAAAGAAGAGCATCGAAGCCTCCAACCTGGATATCAAATGGCCAATCATCTACTTTGTTGAACCGCCACAAACGCCCCAATCAAGGAATCTCGTATCTATCTGTCTATGCATACATGTCGACTTGCTTTACGCAGCAGCCTCGGTCTTGGTCTCCTCCTTGCCGCTCTCCTCGTACTTCTCCCAGTTGGCCAAGATGTTGCCAATCTTGGGTGAGTTGGTGAGCTTGTACACGTCCTCGAAGTACTCCTTGGTCAACGCGAATGGCTTCGCAGTTACGTTGGGGATGTACTTTCCGACCAGCTTGCTGGGGTCGATGGATGTCTTGTGGATCTTCTTAAGAAGGAAAGACCTGAAGGGCTTGACGCCAGATCGCAAGAAGGTCGAGTGGAAGGGTACGTCGATACCCTTGAGCGGGATGGTAGCAAAGCCACGCTGGAGGTCGAGTGGCTTGGGCTTGGCCTCTGTCTGCTCGGCGCAGCCCTTGATGATCTCAACGAGATGGTTCTTGACTTCCTCTAGCGACAGAGTCTGCATGAGCGCTTGGATGTCGATCTTCTGTTGCTTGAGGTAGTTTGTCACGCCAGTAAGGCAGTCGAGAGCGCGGAGGTCACCGGCAGCGACGTACTGCATGTTGGCGATGTTGTAGTTGACAATCTCCAGAAGCCATCCGGTTGTCTCGGCAATGTTCTCAACAACGTATTGAAGAGCTTGCTCGTTGAAGGTCTTGGAGATCCTGCTGGGGTTGACAGCGCACATGGAGTAGTTCGAGCGTCCGGTCTCGTCACGCTCGACGGCGACTTGCATGGTAAGACCACGGTAGAACACGACTGAGACTAAACTCTCGATAGGCATGACCTCAGCCATGGCAGCAAGGGCAGAGTATTCACCAAGAGAGTGTCCAGCGAATGTGCTCTCGACTTGGATCAGACCCTTGGCGCGCATGTCCTCAAACGATGCCTTCTCCATAAGTGTCAGAGCAGGCTGTGTGAATTGAGTCGCTGACAACAGACCAGTCGGCGACCGGTAGGTGTACGATGTGGTGTTCTCGTCAATCTCCTTGAAGATCTTCTCAGACTTGATGGAGCCGTCCGCAGCAACAGTCTCGAATGTCATGGACATGTAGTTCTGGCGGATAGCCTTGCCCACTGGGCCACCGAAGTGAATGGTGAGCTCCTTAGGGTTGTTCTTCACGATGTTAGTGATAGCGAAGCCTGTCATGAATTAGCCACAGTATAATGCAGGTGAATAGGAAAGTCTTACCGTAGTTGTCCATGAAGTGCTTGTCGGCGCGGTCCCAGACTTCCTTGGCGACGGGGCTGCTATTGTAAAGCTCCATACCCATACCCTGTTCTTGCGATCCCTGTCCAGTGAAGACGTATGAGGTAGTGGGTTGCTCAACCTCAGCCTCGCCGAGGAGGACCTTGTCTTCGGTCTCCTGGTTGCTGACTTCAATCTTGATGATCTTACGACCAGACACCATACCGACGTGCTGGAGCTTGACATCGAGCATGTCGTCGGGAAGCACCATGCCCACGAGGTTGACGTGGTAGCTCCTAACACGACCGACATTGTTCTCGGCGGCCCAGGTCTCTACCAAGCTTCGGACAGCTGCGCTGGAATACATGCCGTGAGTGATCGTACCAGGTAGGTTGGCGTAGCTAGCAAAGACACGTGAGACGTGGATGGGGTTGTAGTCGCCAGAGACGCGAGCGTAGTTCTCGTTGGAAGCAGGTGCCTTGAGCTGAAGCGGTGCCTTGCCGTGAAGCGGGATAGCGTTGTCGAACAGTACTGGCTGATCAACCGCAGCTCCATTGCGCTCCAAATAGTCGAGGACGGGGTTGCCGTATGCGGTGCCCGAGCTGTATTGCACGGAAGCGATTTGGATCACCTCCTTAGTCGGGAGTTCGAGCAAGACCTCTCCTTGAGTCTCGATGTCAGAGAAGACTGTCTTGTTCTTGTATCGCACGACAGTCTCGAGCTTGAAGAGCAAGGTTTTGTTCAGCAGGTCGATCTCAGGCTCTTCAAAGTTGAACCACTCCTTTGATCGCAGGATGGCTACGTCCTTGCTGGTAGCCAAGTTGAGCTGAATGGGCTTCTCGACCTTCCTCTGGAACGTGTTCTGGAAATCATCGTATGCGCCGCGGTAGAGGAATTGACTAGTGACTTCCATCACTGGCTTACCATCGCGGGTGATGGTGCCACAGACCTCTACGATCTTACCAGAGTCCTGGTTGATAACAGCATTGATCTGTGCAGTGGTGTCAAGAACATCGCCCTTCTTCAAGGGCTCAGCGCCAGAGATCATGCGGAACCCGTTGGAAAGATGAACCAACTTGAGAAGGTCACCATCGATTGCGCGAGGGAAGATAGGCTTGGTGATGGCCTTCCAGCCGACAACGATGGCGAAGTCCATGGGGGCGTAAACTTCCTTGCCAGGTCGGTCAACAAAGGCCTCACCCTTGTTTCCGACTGCGTGGACGAAGTCGTTGATGGCCTCACTTGTTACAGTGGCGCGGCCACCATCGAAGCGTGAAGTGACGGACGCATCGAATGGGCATGCCTCATCTCCAAACCAGATCTTGTAGTAGAAGTCCTTGATGCGGTCGTTTCGGGCATCCATGACCTCATGAATAGGCGCGTAGCCTACGTCAGGACGGTAGGTGAAGCGGAAAGGCAATGCGACTGCGTGTCCAATGGCGGTACGCTCCTCGTAGATGTTGAGCAGGATCTCACTGTCTTTGGTGAGGCTGACTTCGACGGTCTTGATTAGCTTGCCGCCGTGGTGCAGCTCCTTGACGATGATGGCAGTCTTGGCAGGCTCGTTGGGGTTCTGAATTTCGACAACCATGCCGGGTGTGGGAGCAAAGACCCTGGAAGTAGGGTTGGTCTGGAAACGCTGACCCTGCACAAAGATGTCCGCAGTGAAGAAAGCATGTCTCCATGAATAGCTGGAGCCTGCCAGGAGTTGCAGCCATGAGTGTACTTCTGGCATTGTGGCGTTGGGAGCAGCGGAGAGGCGGTAGATGACCTTGTTCTCAAGCTCTGAGACGGTAAGACCATCGACCTCTAGACCCTGGGGTGGCGCTAGCAGGTTGCTACCGAAGTACTCAATGACGGGAACCTTGGACTCGTCATCGCCGTAGATGTCGTGCATAAGGAGCTTGATGTGACCCTCGTGGACACCATCCAGGATCTCCTTGATGGGCTCGTCAACCTTGGTGGAGTACTTGACAGCCATGGGTCCTTGAAGGATACATGTCCTGCCAACGTCTTGGTCAACGACAGCATCGAGATCCTCGGATTGCCAGAGTGAATCCTTCTTGAAGAAAAATTCAAAGGTCTCGTCAAGGACGGGAACGAACGGTACAGGCTTCTGTCCACGACGTTGGCAGAGCAACAGGAAGTGTTGCACATCTTGGGCGCTGATGAGCTGGTTGTCGGCATCGGGGTAAGCCTTGAAGACCTTCTCGAGCATTGGGAAGGGGTCGTTGAGCTCATCGTAGTTTTGGATGAGTGACTCGCTGCTAGCTTTGCTGAAACGCTCTTCCAATCGGCGGATGAAGTCGCCAGTCAAGCGCTTCAAACTCTGGTCGATCCAGCGGGATTGGTGCTTGACGTACATGAGGTCTACCATACGTTGGACAACCTCAGTGTAGGTCATGTCTTCCAAGTCAACTGACTCTCCCTTCTTGTTCTTACCGAACCAGACCTTCTGGAAGTCCTTGTTCAGCTTCTCGATGATGTACTCGCGCATCTTCTTCAATTCGGGGACACGCTTGGCCTTGTCGAGACTGAAGATCTTCTGGTCCATCTCATGCCAGAAGATGACACCACGAGTGGCAAGCTTGTGGATTGGCTCACCCATCTCAGAGCGAACAGTGATGACACCTCCAGCTGGGCCCTTGTAGGTCTTCTCCCAGTCCTCGTCGTCAAGACCAGGGGCGTCAACGATAGCTTGTTTGGCCATCTTCGATGTGTAGCATTCCTTCGCCGTCATTACGCGACTGCCGAACAAGCAACCGTCATATGGCATGGGTGGGTATCCAAATTTGGTAGACCATTGACCGGTGAGGTATGGGTATGTGTCTTCGGCGCCACCGAAACCGGAACCTGCGACGAGAATCAGGTTCTCACACTTGCGCAGACGGCTGTACATCTGCAGAATGGGCTGATGGAAGTCCTCGAAGGAATGATGACCTCCACCACGACCACCAGTCCATTGCATCAAGACTGGGAAGGTAGGGTTCGCCTTCGCAATGTTAATGGTCTGCTGAATAGCCTCGACGGAACCAGGCTTGAAGGCAATGTGCTTGATGCCAAGGGTCTCGATGTATTCGTTGGCTACTTCAATGGATGGAACACCAGCACCGATGGTAAGACCTTCGATGGGAACACCTTCGGCCCTGAGCTTGGCCAGGAGGGGGATCTGCCAGGCCATAGCGCGAGGGTTAACGTAGATAAGGTTGACGCTGATACCACGACCAGCAGGAATCGCCTTCTCGACCTTCGTGATAGCTTCGGTCATAGTCTTCTCATTGTAGTAGCCGCCACCGGCAAGTTCAATCTCATAGCCGGCGTTCATGGTCGCTGCAACAAAATCCCATGGAACAGTGCAAGGCGTCATACCAGCCACCATCACTGGAGGCAAACCGAGCATACGACTCATCTTGGTGTCGACGTAGGTTTGGCCAGTGGAAGTCTTGACAAGACGCGGTCCGTGCTCCTTGACCCAGTCGACAGCGTACTTAACAGCATGGTCGAAGTCGCGGTCAAAGATTTCAGGCTTGTAGCCAACTTCGGCGTTCTGTCCGTCGATGGCACCCGCAAGGATGACACGGACACCAGTACCGTCTTTGTTGCGGTTGGTGAGGACTCCGAGACCTGAAATACCACCGGGACCGAAGTCGAGAATGTGGGTAGCCTTGGGGAACACAGTTGCCTTCTCCCACTCGACCGAGTCGGCAGTGATCATGCTGACAAGACGAGGCACGATGTTGTCACTCTCGGTCTCGCGAAGGTCTTGGCCCGTATGTGTGTCATACATGGGGATGCCAAGATCGGCAGTGGAGATTTTGATTGACTTGAGATCATCTTCGAGCTGCTTGGTCGCATCTACCAGATATGGGCTGTGGAAAGGAGCAGTGATGGGTAGGAAGCGGTTGACAAAGCGCACTTTGCGCTCAGTGTAGGGAATTCTCGTTTGGTCCAGGCCAGTCGGGGCCTTGTCCTTGCGCAAACGAAGGTTGAGACCGTACAGAGAGATTGGTGGACCTGTGACTACGAAGTTGCGAGCGCTGTTGACTAGAGAGATGGCAATGTGCCGATCTTGGGGTAAATGGGCATTTGTCGCGTCAATGTGGTCCTGGACTGCTTTTCTTGAGAGATCACGGATGGAAAGCATAGGCGTGGGGACACCCTCGCCGTTCTCGTCCGAGTCTTGCAAGACTGTCGGTGCCAGCGAGGTTCTGGGGAAGGCTTGCTGACTCCGCGCACCGATCCAGAAGAGGATCTCAATGGCTTTCTTGGCAGATCGCTCGAAAGATTCCCAGTTCTTAGCTTCGGCGATAGCGGCGGCTGTAACGACACCCTGCGAGTGACCGGTAACACCAGACAAGCGGCTGCGTACGTGGCCGGGATGGCTGCCGAGCACTCTGCACGTTACGACGTAGTGTGCAAGCTGAGTCAACCCAATCAAGGGCAAACTGACAGGTGCCGAAACCAGGTAGTCGGTATCGGGTTGTGAGTCTCGGTTGTTGAGCCATCGCATGACATCGAGGCCCTTGGAGTAGAGCTTCTCAGCGCGCGGGTCACGCGACAGGACGAGGAGATGTTGTGCCTCGGCGGCAACAAAGTCCTCTACGAATGAGGGGTAGGTGTTGTAGATTTCGCGGAGTTCATCGAAGTACTCCTCGATGTTGCCCTGGCCGCCGAGAACAGCGTAGATGAAGGCATTCTCGTCGGAAGCCTCGCGGAAGAGAGCGGACTCGTGGTGCTTGATCGGCCTCTCTACCGCCGCGCGAGCAGCGTAGTATGACCGGACTGTGACCAGCTTCTTCTCGGTGATGCCGGGCAGAGATGCAGCCAGCGCGTGCACCTCGTTGCCGCGGAGGAAGGCACGCTCGAATTCGGTAAGAACGAGCTTGAGCACCTCCTCGAAAGAGTCAGGGTCCTCCCCCTCCTCTACCTCCTTCGCGACAAAGCCAAGGTATCGCGCCACCAGCTCCGCCACCGATGATGGCTCATCGTCTAGGGCGAGCTCGTCGGTGGGCTCTGGGAGCGTCGACTTGAACGTGTCCCTCAATTGTTGTGCATTGAAGTGGAGGGCGGTCGGGATGAGGAGGGTGTATTCGAGCGAGCCGTGGGAGAGGATGAGCGGGCGCAGGTTTGCGGCAGAGCGGGGCGTGGAGATGCCCGTCTGCTGGCCGGAACCGTACATGGTGGGAATGTGCGATTACTGGTGAGGTGGTTAGCTGAGGGTTGGAGGTGAGTGACGAGCACCGGAAGGCGCGTACCTTGGACAGATTATAGGTGTGGAAGGAACGACGTGGGCAGGAAGGAGCGTCTGAGCAGTGTGAGCTCTCGTCTGGTATGGCGGGGAAGGAGCGATGCAATCAATGCAATGGCCCGGGCCAAAAGACGTCCGGAAGACAGCTGTCTTGAACTGCTCGCAAGAAAGACTCAATGCGTACCTCTTCACTCAGACAGAAGCTAATCTGGCCGGTGTGCTGGGATAGGGCCCGTACTGCTAGTAATGTGTAGCAGCTCCCTTGCTATGTGCGGTGCGGTGTGCGAGGGGCGTGGAGAGAATACCGCAGGCAGCAGGATTACGAACGGCCCCAGGGTTTAAGAAAAGTAATCAGAAGGGAGTGCTTATGCAATTGGGCGGGGAGGAGGTGAGGAATGGGTCGGAAGCGGTGCGCTGGCGTGGTTATGGTCGCGCCGTCTGGGTCGACTTTTTCGAGAGGAGCTCAGATTTGGCCCGCATATCATGGGTCACTAGCGGCGGCAGGGGTCTGCGGTATGTTCCTACACAAATGCTGGGGCAGAGGCACTCAACAAGTCGCCGCCATGCGCTTATCCGCGCCCACGCAGCTGTTGAGGACACGGTGGGCCGAGTGTCCAAGTTTCGGTGCGAGGCTGGCACCCACTCGCAAGTCCAACCGCAATCCCCTTCGTGCGGTGGCCGCCTGTTCTTCGCTCGCAAGCCCATCTTCTTCCAGGCGAGATTAGTTCGTTGAGCACCGGCCAAAGCAGTAACGAGCTGCAGTCGCAGGGGTCTGGAATTTTAGTACCGCCAGCCCGAAGCGGGAGAAATCCTCAACGCCCGGCCATATCAACGCCGCGTGCTGCTGTCCAACAAGAGATAAACAGCCAATGCGTTGAGTGTCCTGTTCCTGCAACGCCCGCTGACCCTTCCCTCATTTTTTCGCGAAGAAGAAGAAAGTTGTCGTTCGCGGGGAGCCAACGCACCCCTCCCGGACCCTTGAATCGTCTCTCGTGCTCTCACCGCACTATACACTACCCACCCACCTAATAGCGCGTCTTCTTCCTGGCCGCTCCTCCCTCCCTAGACCCACGATACCCGTCTTCTATTTTGTAATAGAGATACCCTTTGAGCTCCGTTGAGCTTCAACCACCTTCCTTTCCGCCAATTGCTCCCTCAGTCCCTCGCCATGCGTCCCGAGGTCGAGCAGGAGCTCTCGCACACGCTGCTCATTGAGCTGCTCGCATACCAGTTCGCCTCGCCCGTCAGGTGGATCGAGACGCAGGATGTCGTCCTCGGCGAGAAGACGACGGAGCGCATCGTCGAGATCGGCCCCGCAGACACGCTCGGTGTCATGGCGAAGCGCACCCTCGCCAGCAAATACGAAGGACACGATGCGGCGCGGTCGCTGCAGCGTCAGATCCTGTGCTACAACAAGGACGCCAAGGACATCTACTACGACGTAGACCCAATAGAGGAGGAACCAGAGGCTCCCGCGGCGGCCTCAACAGCGCCCTCTTCTGCACCCGCCTCTTCAGCACCTGCCGCCGCCGCCGCAGCCCCTCCACCACCGAGTGCCGGGCCCGCAGCCCAGGTGCCAGATGCCCCCGTCACAGCCACCGACATTCTGCGGACACTGGTGGCGCAGAAGCTGAAGAAGCCGCTCATGGACATTCCGCTGAGCAAGGCCATCAAGGATTTAGTCGGAGGTCCGTCAATTGCACGTCTAGCGTAAAACTGTGACTAACACGCTTCGCAGGCAAGTCCACGCTCCAGAACGAAATCCTCGGAGACCTGGGCAAGGAGTTTGGCTCAACTCCCGAAAAGCCCGAGGATACCCCTCTCGACGAGCTCGGTGCTTCGATGCAGGCTACCTTCAATGGTCAGCTTGGCAAGCAGTCCTCGTCCCTCATTGCCCGCATGGTGTCCGCCAAGATGCCTGGTGGCTTCAACATCACAGCTGTGCGCAAGCACCTCGAGACAAGATGGGGACTGGCCCAAGGGCGACAGGACGGAGTTTTGCTGCTCGCCATCACCAACGAGCCAGCAGCCCGTCTTGCCTCAGAAGCCGACGGCAAGGCCTTCCTCGATGAGCAAGCGAACAAATACGCGGGCATCGCTGGAATCAGCCTGTCTGCTCCTACAGCCGGCGGAGACGCTGGTGGTTCGGGTGGTGGCATGATGATGGACCCCGCGGCGATCGACGCCCTCACAAAGGACCAACGCCAACTGTTCAAGCAGCAGCTTGAACTTTTCGCGCGATACCTCAAGATTGATCTTCGTGCGGGTGACAAGTCGTTCGTCGACTCACAGAAGGCGCAATCCGCGCTCCAGGCCCAGCTTGACCTCTGGAACACGGAGCACGGCGAATTCTACGCTTCTGGCATTGAGCCCCAATTCACACCGCTCAAGGCGCGCGTCTACGACTCATCGTGGAACTGGGCGCGCCAGGACGCCCTCACCATGTACTACGATATCATCTTTGGCAAGCTGAAGGCTGTCGACCGTGAAATTGTCAGTCGCTGCATCGCCATCATGAACCGCTCGAACCCTCTCCTTCTCGACTTTATGCAATACCACATGGACCACTGCCCTACCGAGCGCGGTGAGACATATGAGCTTGCAAAGGAGCTCGGTCAGCAGCTCATCGACAACTGCAAGGAGGTCTTGAACGAGGCTCCGGTCTACAAGGATGTCGCAGTACCCACAGCGCCACACCTAGAGATTGATGCCAAGGGCAACATGAACTACAAGGAAGCGCCAAGAGCGAGCGTCCGCAAGCTTGAGCACTACGTGCGCGAGATGGCTGAGGGCGGAAAGCTGTCCGAGTACGGCAACCGCACCAAGGTCCAGAACGACCTCCAAAGGATCTACAAGCTAATCAAGCAACAACACAAGCTTTCCAAGTCCTCGCAACTTCAGATCAAGAGCCTCTACAGCAATGTCATCCGTTCGTTGTCAATGAACGAAGGACAGATCATGCCCAGTGAGAATGGCAAGGCTGCTAGCGGCAAGAGGGGTCGCAACGGTCGCGTCAACCCTTCTGCTAAGCAGGGCAAGGTCGAGACAATTCCCTTCCTCCATCTCAAGAGAAAGGATGACCATGGCTGGGAGTACAGCAAGAAGCTGACTGGCGTCTACCTGGACTGCTTAGAGGATGCCGCCAAGTCTGGTGTCACTTTCCAGGGCAAGTACGCTCTTATGACGGGCGCTGGTGCCGGCTCTATCGGTGCGCAAGTCCTTCAGGGTCTCATTAGCGGTGGTGCCAAGGTCGTCGTCACAACTTCCAGGTTCTCCCGTGAGGTCACCGAGTACTATCAATCCATGTACTCGCGTTACGGCGCCCGCGGTTCTCAGCTCATTGTTGTGCCTTTCAACCAGGGCAGCAACCAAGATGTTGAGGCTTTGGTCGACTACATCTTCGACACCAAGAAGGGCCTTGGATGGGATCTCGACCTCATCGTTCCTTTCGCTGCTATTCCAGAGAATGGCCGCGAAATTGACAGCATCGACTCCAAGTCTGAGCTCGCTCACCGCATCATGTTGACCAATCTGTTGCGCATGCTCGGAGCTGTCAAGAAGCAAAAGCAAGCTTACGGCTACGAGACCCGCCCAGCACAAGTCATCCTGCCATTGTCACCCAACCACGGAACCTTCGGTAACGATGGTCTTTACTCAGAGTCCAAGATGTCGCTCGAGACACTCTTCTCGAGGTGGCACTCAGAGAGCTGGGGTAACTACCTCACCATCTGTGGTGCCGTCATCGGCTGGACTCGTGGCACTGGTTTGATGGGCGCCAACAACATCGTCGCTGAGGGAATCGAGAAGTACGGTGTACGCACCTTCTCTCAGCAGGAGATGGCCTTCAACTTGCTTGGTCTGATGGCGCCACCGATCGTCAACCTCTGCCAGGTCGAGCCTGTATGGGCTGACCTCAACGGCGGCTTCCAGTACATTCCTAACCTGAAGGACTTGATGACCGACTTGCGCAAGGAACTCACAGAGACCAGCGATATCCGCCGTGCCGTCATCAAGGAGAATGCCATCGAGAACAAGGTTGTCAACGGCGAGGCCAGCGAGGCCCTATACAAGAAGGCCACGATCGAACCACGTGCAAACATGAAGTTCGACTTCCCCACCCTACCTGATTGGGACACAGAGGTCAAGCCTCTCAACGATAACCTTAAGGGTATGGTCGACCTTGAGAAGGTCGTCGTCGTCACTGGTTTCTCTGAAGTCGGTCCTTGGGGTAACTCCAGGACACGCTGGGAGATGGAAGCGTACGGCGAATTCTCCATTGAGGGATGTGTCGAGATGGCTTGGATCATGGGTCTCATCAAGAACCACAACGGTCCTCTCAAGGGCAAGAGCTACTCCGGATGGGTTGACGCCAAGACCAACGAGCCAATCGATGACAAGGATGTCAAGCCGAAGTACGAGAAGTACATTCTCGAGCACGCCGGTATCCGCCTTATCGAACCCGAGCTCTTCAATGGCTACGACCCCAAGAAGAAGCAGCTTATGCAAGAGATCCAGATTGAGGAGGATCTCGATCCATTCGAGGCTTCCAAGGAACTTGCGGAGGAGTTCAAGAAGGAGCATGGCGACAAGGTTGAGATCTTTGCGATCGAGGAGTCTAGCGAGTATACTGTCCGCATGAAGAAGGGAGCGACACTCCTCCTTCCCAAGGCTCTTCGCTTCGACCGTCTCGTAGCTGGTCAAATCCCGACTGGCTGGGATGCAAAGAAGTACGGTGTGCCCGACGACATCATCTCCCAAGTCGACCCTGTCACACTCTTCGTGCTTGTATCCACGGCCGAGTGTCTGCTTGCCAGTGGTATCACCGACCCATACGAGTTCTACCAATATGTCCACTTGTCTCAAGTCGGTAACTGCGTCGGTTCCGGTATTGGTGGTACTACCGCCCTTCGAGGAATGTACAAAGACCGCTTCATGGACAAGCCAGTCCAGAAGGATATTCTGCAAGAGTCTTTCATCAACACTATGAGCGCTTGGGTCAACATGTTGCTCATCTCATCCACTGGACCCATCAAGACCCCCGTCGGTGCTTGTGCCACCGCTGTCGAGTCTCTTGACATCGGTTACGACACTATCGTTGAAGGAAAGGCCCGTGTCTGCTTCGTTGGTGGTTTCGATGACTTCCAAGAGGAAGGCTCCTACGAATTCGCCAACATGAAGGCCACTAGCAACGCCGAAGACGAATTTGCTCACGGACGTACACCGAAGGAGATGTCGCGCCCCACCACCACAACCCGAAATGGCTTCATGGAGTCGCAAGGTTGCGGTATGCAAGTCATCATGGACGCCAAGCTCGCCCTCGACATGGGAGTCCCCATCTACGGTATCCTCGGCTTCACGGCCACAGCAACCGACAAGATTGGTCGTTCCGTCCCTGCTCCAGGAAAGGGTGTATTGACCACCGCACGAGAGAACCCGTCCAAGTTCCCATCTCCTCTTCTTGACATCAAGTACAGGAGGAGGCAGATGGACCTCCGCCGCAAGCAGATCAAGCAGTGGCAAGAATCGGAAGTCCTCTACCTCCAGGAGGAAGTCGCGGCGATGAAGGACGCTACTGGCGAGGACTTCGACGAGGCTGCCTATCTCGAGGAGCGTGCTGCTAATATCGAGATGGAAGCCAAGCGACAAGAGAAGGACGCGCTCAACAGTCTCGGTAACAGCTTCTGGAAGCAAGACTCACGCATCGCTCCTCTTCGTGGTGCTCTTGCTACCTGGGGCCTTACCATTGACGATCTCGATGTTGCTTCTTTCCACGGTACCTCCACTGTTGCGAACGACAAGAACGAGTCCGACGTTATCAACCACCAGATGCGCCACCTCGGCCGTAAGAAGGGCAATGCGCTGCTTGGTATCTGGCAGAAGTACCTCACCGGTCATCCCAAGGGTGCTGCCGGTGCCTGGATGTTCAACGGTTGCTTGCAGGTGCTCAACACTGGTCTTGTGCCTGGCAACCGTAACGCCGATAACGTCGACAAGATCATGGAGCAATACGACTACATCGTCTACCCATCGCAGGCCATCCAGACCGATGGTATCAAGGCCTTCTCCGTTACTTCGTTCGGTTTCGGACAGAAGGGAACTCAAGCTATCGGTATTCACCCCAAGTACCTGTTCGCCGCTCTTGAGCACCACCAATTTGCTGCCTACAAGCAAAAGGTTGAAGCTCGCCAAAAGAGGGCATACCGATACTTCCACGATGGTCTCATCAACAACACTATGTTCCGTGCCAAGGACAAGGCGCCATACGAGGACGAGAAGATGCAGGAGGTCTTCCTCAACCCGCAAGCGCGTGTCACCATGAACAAGAAGACTTCGACATACAGCTATGCGAAGACTCCTGCTCCCAAGAAGGACAAGAAGGCGCAAGAGACGATGAAGATGGTTGAGCAGCTCACTCAAGCCACAGCTTCTTCCAACAGCAAGGTCGGTGTCGATGTTGAGAGCCTCAGTGCGCTCAACATTGAGAACGAGACCTTTATCGAGCGTAACTTCACCGAGAAGGAAATCGCATACTGCCAAAAGTCACCGAACCCGCAAGCCAGCTTCACAGGCAAGTGGTCAGCGAAGGAGGCTGTATTCAAGTCTCTCGGTGTCAAGGGTGAAGGCGCCGGCGCTCCGCTGAAGGATATCGAGATCATCAACGACGAGTCTGGCGCGCCAACCGTTCAGGTATGTTTCTATCATTACTCAACTCTGAGACCCCATACTGACGCATTCACAGCTCTACGGCAAAGCCGACGAAGAAGCCAAGCGCGTCGGTGTCAAGAACATCAACATCAGCATCAGCCACTCGGACGACCAGGCTGTTTCTGTCGCCATCGCGCAATGTTAAATATACGTGTCAACACCGGCGGGCGAGGTCACTCAATATTCACGACGATTAGATGCATGGTAGTATAGTTGGAACAAGGGGCAAAAACGGTTCACATATCCTTCCTAGAAGGAAACATTATTCCCCTACGCGGCGTGTTTGGGTTCCCAGGCGCATCAAGATTAGATATGTCCATGGTTCGCAAGAGATTTATGTATTGTAATGCAACAAAAACATGTTCAAACAATCCCACCTTCACTACGATGTATGATGACGATGAGTTGTCCGCGTGTCGTCGCGTGCTCCTGCCTATCTTACTCCTTCTACCCTCCATCTCCTTATCTCCCTATCTCCCGAGCATGCCGAGATAACCTCAACAGATAAACCCTCTTCCACATAAACGGTACATCATGCATATTGTTGAGGCCTGGTTACACCTCCTACAGTTTCTTGGTTGCCCCGCTGTTAGCCGTTTTACGCGGCAGCGGTTTCCGTCTTATGCAGTTGAGGCTGACCTGCAGCGGGTAGCTGCATGGGCTGACGTAGCGTGCAGGTTGTTGAGTAAGGGTTTGGGAAGACCGTTACTGCCGTTGAGAACGTGGGAAGCTGGGAACGTGGGGCTGTTCAGTCTAATGGTAAGGTATGGTAGGGTGACGTCGCGGATCGGGGTGCGGGTGGGCTAGAGTGGGCTAGAGGGGAGCGTCTATGTGTATGCGGGAGGGGTGGGTGGTACGCTTACTCGGGTAGTGGATGTGGCGTTCACGGGTTTTGTATGACGTATCGTGGCTTTAGTCTTGATAATAGATTCTGCGTACGCGCGCTTGTTGTTGCTCAGTTGATCTATGTCTGATGTCTGTTACTTTCTTCCACTTTATACATGTTGCGTAAGATGCGAGAAGATACGTGTAGTGGCAATTGCATTATTTGAGTATTGCTGATGCGAGAATTTGCTTTGGTAATCAGTTATGTTATCGTGAGATAGAGTCAGACACAGATGAGCTAGCAAATGTGAAAGGCACAGTCCGTTTTGAGTCACATCGTTTGCTACGTTGAGCAATTGTAAGAGCTTCGCCGTTCTTATTCAGTATGTCTGAGCAGTTCCTTACCGCTGCTTACACGAAACCGCTCGTATCTTCAGGGAGCGGTCGAAGATGTTGCGACAGCAACCGATCACTCCATCGCACCTCACGCTTCACCCTTGTCATCCCAAGCATATACCTTCTTAACCCACGCGATATCCTGCGCAGACGGATGCAAGTTCGGCGTCATCTTCGTAGTCCCCTGGCTATGATCCTCAAAGTTCTTGTACTGTTGAATCGGGCACTCAGCCGTATCCTCCTCGCCGCTGTAGAGCTCACACTTCTCTTGTTTACCCCCAATGGCGCTAGGATAATGCATGATGCTTTCGGGGTCGTATTTGTCGAAGGTAAAGAGGGGGAGATAGAGCTCGGCCATGCCCTTGACCCAATCTCTGCATGCACAGTTGTTGCGTAGCGCTACTCTGAGTGAGGTGCATACGTTTTCTCGGGTTACTCGAGAGCTCTTTTCGTGGGCGCGCTTGTAGCACTGTTCAGAGTCAGTAACGGGTTTGTTTGTTTCGGCGGCTTAATGAGTGTCATACTCACCTCTTCGAAATCGCCGATTTTCTCGGGTTTGACCACGATATAGTCGTCTCGATCACTACGCTGATGTTCGTGCGCCATACCTGCCTTTTGTTAGCCTTTGTCGGTAGCTTACTCGTAGATGAATACTAACCCATGACATGACCCAGTTCGTGCATAGCCGCCCACTCCACATTCACAAGGCGACCGCTTTCCGGGCCGTTCAGTTGGTTCCTCCAAGGACTCTTCTGGTCAACCGCTAGACCTGCGTTGGCCGTCCAACCGGTTTCTCCCTTTCCCACCTGGATCGTCAAGGTCTCGTGAGGCAGATCTGGGTTCCAATGGAAGAAGTCGGTTTCGCTTTTCTTGTAACAGATGACTGGTTTTCCTTCACTGTCCACCCACTCTTCGAAACTGATAGCGTGACCGGATTCCTTTCCTGGATTACCAAGATAACTAAGGGCTCATCAGTCCACGATCAAAGGTCGCACTGGATATGCACGTACGTCATCCACGATTGTATGGCGGCCTCGATAACTTCGTGCATCGCCTCGCGTTCTTTTTCGTCGAAGTAGCAGTAAGGGATAACAGCAATGTTTTCTGAGTTGCGAGGCCATTTCAATGGCGCCTTACCGATGGGGCCACCAAAATGATCCACAGCACCTTGGCCGTCGCCGTCGAGATCGTCACCAATCTCGTCGAGATACTGCGCCCAGCTCGTGGCCTGCGACCCGTTAGCGAGGTAGGGGAGGGGAGGACCACAGCTGAAGACATAGTCAGAATCTGGTTTATGCTTGACAGCTGCAGTGGCAATGGCTGCGAGTGGTAAGAGGTGACCGAACAACATCTGAGAAAATGCAGGCCGAGTGATGTGTAAAAGTGGAGGTAGGAAGTATAAGGAACATTGGTGAGTAACGCAAGGGTAATGTTTCCGAAAAGCGGGCTCTGGAGGGACTTTGCGAGTGAACAAGGCCCAACAAGCGAGAAACTGGCAACAAAGTAGTGAAGGTGAGAGTGAGAGCTTGTAGTGACGTAGTTCCACATCAGCCGATGGGAACTCGCACCACATCTCAGCAAAACTATTGGACATCTACTCCCAACGAAGTAAAGCAATAAGTGATCCAGATTTACATTGCGTTAAGAACTTGCCAACTTTGGCTTTCGTACCAATGTAGACTGCAGAGTGTTCGGCTTCTTCATTGTATTGGTGCTCGTTATACTCGTGTGTGAACTATACAAAGCTTCAAAAATCAGGACGTCAGAACATTCCTTGCTCGTCATGTTCGCGATAGACAAATAAAGAAAGCTATCGACACAAGCTAGCCGCAATTTTTGAAATTGACTTCGAGGTATTGAGATCACAGTGAGGCAGCGCTTTCCCGTTGAACGCGATAGGCAGCGATGGCTACAGAGATGACTGAATATGGCATCCTCGTACATCGCGGACAGTACGTATCCCAGGTCACCGAGAGTGAAGCAACTTGGTAAACCCGTACGAGAGGTCAGTATCGTGGTTATATGAAATTTGCGAATTGAAGCAGAAGCTGGTGTGCAAGCTCGAAGAGCGGAAGTCGGGAGCGTATACACGTAGCTTGGAGATGGTTCTTTCTTGAAGTTCTCAACTGCACAGGAATGATAGAGTGGACTACTGTAATCCGGATAACCCAAACCCCTCTCGGCGGACTCTGGGCATCAGTTTGTCATCGGTCACGCCATGTGATCATCACACACAAGAGCGCGTTACTTAGATTGTGATCAATCAAGGTCTCTGCACTGACACAGCAAGACCCTGCTCAGCGAAGGGTGTTGTCCGGATGATCGGCGGAAATTAAACAGCTTTGTCATCTCGGTCTCCGCGGCAAGGATATACTTTCGAAGTTTCGATTCATCTACGGATCGATCGCGAGATGCTGCCGGAGCCTTGGAACCAGAGCAGAATTTGCATTATCAATTTCGCGCGTCTTCTTGGCAGCAAACGGTTTTTCGTGACTGGAGAATACGTAAGATGATGGTGACGTCGACGACGCCAACGAGAGTTGCAGCGTTCCTTGCAAGTCTGGAGGTCCGGATGACTGAACATACTGCTTACCCCTCAGACGAACTCTATGTATATATGGAAACTCGTCAAGGGTTCAAGTTTTCAGAGAAATGCGGAAGGGTGAGATTTTGGAGTTTGTCGTTACATGCGACAGGCCACAGCCTGATAAACCTGACCCGCTGTCACAATAACGGCTGTGCTGGTTTGCAGCGATGATGCTTGGGTAGTGGGACTTGCAAGAGTGTGTATGGCTGCTCGGACCGCAGTGAGGCGTTCGTCGGACATGTGTACGGAAGCATGAAACAATCGTGGGGTCGGTTAGCAGGGCGGTGCCTGGGCCAGATCTGAAACCTGATCAGGTGGTGGGCAAAAGCACCAGCGCGTGGGCGTCTGTCAACATGGCGCTGAAGAAGATACATGTAAATACCGTGGGCGCGTCCCTGTCGCGTGTGACGGGACGGTGTTAGCGAATAAGATACTGCTGTCTCACAGGGCTGGAGTGGCGCCGATCCTACAGCAATTTCGCGGACGGGCTGGAGATGATCATCCTCAGCGTACAACGGCAGGCGGCGGGTGAGGGGCAATTTGCTTACCTCGTGGCACCGATGCAATCGATTAGGTCCAGCCCGGGCTATTCATTTCGGAATCCAGGTTGAAACTTGCTGAGAACTTAGTATGCAGAAGCTCTCGGACTGACTGTGGCGGTTGCGTATGCAGGAAGAAGATGCAGGTATCTGCAGTAAGCTCAGCAAGGACTGAATTACAGCACAGCCGGCTGGCCTTATTCGCCGACGGCGAGCAATTCACTCTGCCGGCATTTAGTCTGCCGATGCGAGTCCAACGTTCCGAACAGAAGGGGAAGGATGGCCGTTCGGATCAGCTGCCAGGGGCGGCCTGACGGTAGACAGACGGCCACGCGGGAGATGACACGACAGTTGGACCAGGTCTCCGGATGCGAGTCTGGCCGGGCCCCGTATCGCGAAAACACAAGACCAATTGAATCCTGCTCCTCGAGAGTCGATCAAGAGGACATGTTGGAACTTGCGAGTGTTGGAGCATAGTTTTGCGCTTACCGTAGTACATGGAAAGGGGAGGTATGACAGCGCCAGGCGGTTAGGCCAGGGGAACACAGCGAAAGGCCACCGGGACCATGACTAGGAAGCTGGGTGATTCGCTCGCTTCACTGTACGTCCCGAGGTTAGCGGCTTCAGGTACGCGATGGGCGTTTGGTACTTCTGGATCGTCTCCCCCGCATACTTTGGCTACCCATGTGTGAGGTAAGTGATTGGGCAGCAGACGGAGTCGACGCTGCAGCGCTGACGGGCGGAGAGGCAAAGCTGACGATGCGTCGTGGCGCGACGAGAAAAGCAAGTCGCGGGCGCGGTGATATCGAGGATGCAGGGATGGACCAGCCCCTCCCGACGCCTGCAAGGTACCGCTCAGGGCAGGGCGCTGATTGGGCGGGGTGCTAGCGGAGCGCGATGTCCCTCGCAGTGTTCATGATACTTTTTGTCGTTGCGGCAGCTGCAAAGGGCGGGCCAAGGGCTATCATAAGGTCGTGCGTCGTGGTTTTCAGACTGTGGGGGGAGGCAAAGTTTGTTATTGCAAAAGGAAGGCATGACTCTGCGACGCGAGTGACGAGGCAGGAGCGACGTGTGACGCGGAAGGAGCGTGTCTGACGAGCTGCGAGGCAGCGGCGAGGCAGCAGAGGGCGCTAGCAAATGCCGTTGGATCGCGTCGACGCATCGTCGTCGACTCTGTCGCGCTGCCAGTCGCCCGCATCCCCTGGGACGGCGCGGGTTTGGGCTCAGCGGCGCAATACTGCAACTGGCCGTCCGACCTCAGTCAGCCTATCGAGCGGATATTGGCCCGCGCTCTATGGCTTCTCTGCTCCCTGCACCGCGACGCCCATGCGCGACGCGGAAATGAGGCTAGTGGAAATTGATCCTTGTCCCATGTGCGAGTGCTTGTCACTCCCCCAGAGGCCCAAAGAGTGCATACCCACGTCGACCCGCTCCTCGAAGCCTCTTTTCGGTCGGGAGATCTGCTCTCTGCATTCTTTTCTACCACCACGCCAGCACTCCGCAGCGCGCGTGCATTCACTCCTTCACCTGTTTGCTGCCAGCTACTCACGCTCCTTAACCTTTGCCATAATCTATTGTTTTGTACTTTTTGCCGCCAACCGAGCCATCCAGAGTCGAGCGCGCCCGATCCCGCCTGCAATCGCTGCACGCCTTCCTTTTCACCTCCAGCTCGCTCATCCCTCGCCTCTTGCCGACATTACTTTCCACTGTGCCCAGGACACACTTTCGAAAAAGACAGCCCGTGACCGCCCCATTGTTGTTTTTGGCCCCGCTACATGTTCGCGATTGCTCTTTCCTCCCAGCCCGAGTCGCCTTGCTCTCACCTTCCCCACTCCTCGCTCGAGTGCGCCTGCCCGCTCACCCCAGCGACACGACAGTCGAGATTGGTCAGCGCACAGTCGTCGCTATAATCCGGTCTAATCACTTTCGCCAGTAAGACTACACTCCTCCCCATCCCCATTGCCAAGGCGCCCTCCCATTGCCTCTCGCCCACTCCGGATGCAATGCGGCGTACTTATACGTTTGCTAATAACTGCCAGACCATCATGAACCGCTGGTTGAACAGGAAGAAGGATGGCGCCGAGGACGCGGCCGCCGCCCCAAAGAAGACGAAGAAGGGCAAGAAGGGTCAGGAAGAGCCCAAACCAGAGTTCGATCTCAACTTCGCGTTGCCTAAAGCAGATGACTTCCGGACAAGTCTGATCATGCCTGGCCTGTCCACCCGCTTCAGCATGTTGAGAGAGCAGGACGACCCAGACTCCAAGATTGGCAAGGCCAGCGACGACAGTGTACTACAACCGAAACGCCAATCGCGGCTCCACGAGTTTGGCTTCGTTCCAGGGGGTCTTTCCGATATAGCTGAAGTCTCCTCGCTCAATGGCTCCATTCGACCGCCCTTCGCAAGCGAACGGACCAATTCCTTCGACAGCAGTAGAGATGACGACGGCTCTGGTAGCGTTATGAGCAGAGCTAGACCCGGCGAGGGCAACGTCTTGTTCGGTGGACGACAAAAGATCTACATGATCTCTAATACAAACGCCAAGGGCACCGGACGGACACTCTACGACGACGACGTTAATATGTCAGCATACCAACGGCTCAGACAAGAGGAGAAGGACAGGCTGAGGCAGCAGTCGGATTATGAAGACGGCCAGAACTCTGAGCCGTCCAGCCCTACTGAGCTCAGCCGTAAGAGGGAGACTTCGTCATCCACCAACTCAGGCACATTGAACACCCGCACATCTACAGCCGCGACTTCGATAGCGTCACAGGGCACCAACTCTGTATCAGCCTCCTCGCCGGCGTTTCCCCCAGCAGGTGCCCCGATGACATCCCCAGATCTAGGCCGGTCCACAACGAAACGGAGACTTTACGACCAAGGGCTGGACCAGCAAATCCAAGAGCAACAGTCCTCAGCTATGAACCGTCTCAACTCCATACAACGCGCACGTGCGCCAACCGGACGATCAACGCCACCGATTCCCATATCTCAGGCACGTTCTGCCACCAACCTGAATGACCGGTTCGCTCGGGGACCACCCGCCTTCCGCTCAGACAGCCCAAACGCGCTTGGATACCCCGGCATAAGCAGGAACAACTCCTCCGGCGCGTCGAGCCCCGTCCTCGCCCGCCCGCAGTCGCCTGCACTGACAAGTCCCGTCATCAGTGACAGTGAAGAAGCTCATACCCTCAATGCTGCACTTCAGCCCAACGATCGGGGCAAAGCGACCGCCATGGGTGCTTTCAACAAACCCAAGGCGGCGTTCAGCGAGGAGCAGTATGCAGAGCGCTTGCGCCATATGCAGCAGGACCGAGAAGGGCGCTCAACACCACCTCAAAAGGCCGAGAGGTCCCCGCCTCGTAAGCCCACTTTGAGAGAGCGTGCAGAGCAGCAAAGGCGTAAGCGAGCTGAAAGTGACGCAAACGAACGGTCAAGCTCTGAATCAACTGCTGAGCCAGCTCAAGCACCCTCTGCCTTCTCCAGGTTTCAAGCTGCTGCCAGTCAGATGAGGACCGCAGGCCCAGGTACCCCGACTTCGCCACCGACCCAGCGCCTCCCAGCCATTCCACGCCAACCAGCAGCGTCTCCAGACAATTGCAACAAAGCCACCTTCTTCAGTTCCCCAGATTCCAGCGAAGCAGAAGATGAAGCTCCCAGGCCGCCAACCACGCGCGCGACAGAGCCCACTCGTCGATTTGACAATCTCCCCGTAGCAACCGGACCCGCACCCTCAATGTTCGAGCATCCCGCATTCCGCTCGCGGACAACATCGGAGGAAGAGGTTTCTCAGAATGGCCCTTCTTCGTACAGCCCTGCTCTTACCCAAGAGGCGTCTCCACGCCCCGACGAGACAGTGAAAGTGGACGGTACCGAGGTTGACTCACCAACACTGGGTCCTGAGAGCAGCGGACTGAGTGGAATGATTAGGCAGCATCTTCGCAACGTCAGCAATGTTTCTTCCAACTATGGTG
Organism: Alternaria ethzedia; assembly: GCF_023757985.1. NCBI lineage: Eukaryota > Fungi > Ascomycota > Dothideomycetes > Pleosporales > Pleosporaceae > Alternaria > Alternaria ethzedia. Next base: position 63,213 of record NW_026056228.1, read on the forward strand.
AGCCAGGTCCTCCAATGATGAGCCCACCTATGGGGCTCGCCATTCATACACAAGGGTCTGGCTTCCAGCGCCGCCAACCGGGGTCGGAATCGGCTACCCCAGCTCCCTCAACATACAGCCACTCTAACCCATGGGATTTGGACGACATTGACAACCCCTACCGCGATGAACTCGTCAAGATGAACTCTGACGAGCAGGCCAACGTACAAAACGCCACACCACTGATCATGAGCGCAACCGAACCAAACCCTGCAGCTCCCTGGGATCTTACTCCGCGAAGGGCCCATGAGCGTGTCGCGAGCAACGAGACAGAGGCCGACCATGAAGCTTTCCAACGAGACCTCGCTCACAGGCAGCGCTTGATACAGGAGAATCTTCGTGCTAAGGCCGAAGGCCGTTCAACAAGTCCAGCACCAGCACCCGCGGGCCCATCCAACGGACTGAAGACAGCTTTGAACATGCTCCGTGCAAAGTCGAGCCGTGAATCTTTTGCTACAGTTGATGTTTCCAACAAATCAGTAAGGAAGCTTGCTCTTGGAGGAAGTTCAGCGAATGTCAGCAGCACCTCGCTCGTAGGTCTTCAGGGTGATATGCCAGCGCTGCGACCAAAGCAGTCCCGAGTATTGCAGCAAAGTGAACAAGACGCACAGCGGGAGCACGAGAATCGCCAACGATCGGCAACCGAGAGCAGCCGCACTGGTCGTCCATCGGGTAGATCTCCACAGGCATCGACCAGAAGCTCCACGCGAGAGCGCTCGAGCTCTGGAACATCGTCAGGCCGTTCCCGGAGTCGCCATGATCAATACCGCGATGACCTGGACCAGGCTATGGCAGATGGCACCCGCGGCGCGTATCCTGCAAACACAATGCCATCAATGCCTGGATACTCTGCTCACCCCACGCCTCCACTTCCTTCTGAGAGACCATCGCTGGATTCCCAAGGTCGCATGCGATCGCGCAGCAACAGCAAGACTGCCGCGGCGAACTACTTCGAGTCGAAGCATCTGCACCCTATTCAGACTAACGCTGGACCGGGTCAGAACACTCGTCTGCCTCCTGGGGGGAAATTCTCCCCGGGAATCCCTATTTCGCCCCGGCCTTCACCAGGCGGCTTCAGCAGTGCCAACGGCAATGGCTTCTCGCACCCAACATCTCCAGTGCCTCCGTTCTCTGCCAATCACACCCCTCCTGTCTCAAACCCCACTACACCCAACGCTGCCGCGTTCAACCCAAGTACCGTGCAGCCGTTGACCAAGACTGGAGTGCTACGAAAGAAGTCCATCGCGAAGTCGGAGATCTCGGAGCCGGTGTTCCTTTCCACAACGTCTTCGATTGACACCATCAATCTTCCAGCTGGTGCTTCTCTGAAGAATGGCATGGAAAACAACGCTCCCCCTGTTCCTCCAATCAACCCTATGAGGCGACGTTTCGGATTTGGCCGCGGTGAAAGCCAAAGCCAAAGCCCAACGGGACCATCACCGTATGATCCTGCTGTGCAGCATGGAATGGATGGACCTCGAGCCCCTTACGCTGAACCACTCCGCACCAACTCGTCCGACGCAGTGATGAACCAATCGCAGCAACCAAAGGGCAGACTGCGGAAGGCGTCGAGTGAAGGCAGGAGCCTGCGCGGAGACGCACAAAGCCAAATGGGACCCTCGCCAGCAATGCCTCAAAACGGCTTCACCGGACGCAATGGGTCACCTCCACGTCCTGCCAACGGTCAACAGCCCATGGAGGGTGGCATGTTCTAAACAGCACCTCAGCTATACGAGCTTTTGCTCTGTCAGCACCTCAACACTCGTGATCAAAAGCGATCCTTTTTCAATCTTTGGTACATTTGGAAATCTCTTTTCTTTTCTGTATGTCTACTTTCGGTCCACGGATCGCCGTGTCTGCGATCACGGCCTTTTCTTTCCTTAATCTCTTTCGGCTTCCGGCTTAGCAATATACCTCCCCGTTCTGCGACTGCGACTTCTCTTTGCAAAGATCTCATTTTACGATCAACGATAGGGTTCTGGCTAGATTACAACCTTCACCGGGCTGGACACGGTGTTTCTGGAGGTTGGCAATAGCATCACACAAGTTTGAGTACATTCAGTAAGAGTCAGGTTCGGGAGGATTGCATGTTTATCGGAGTCTTCATGTACTGCTAGTCACTACAGCCTTTTCATAGGCTCACGGTTCAGCTCGTGCTGCCAGACTCGCGTCAACCAATTCGTGGTGTTGAATACAATCAATTGCCTCATACAACAGATCATATGCACAGAGTTCACTCCGCCAGCACTGATTCGAAACCAATCGCATCATCACTGTTAGACCTCAGCAGCCAGCGGCGACTGTTGGACGTGGGACAACGGTCGCAATATGTCTGAAACCCCCGCGCGCGTTGTTTGGACTGATTATGTACCGTGCCGCGTTTCCGGTTTCATCGCTGCCGAATGCATGCAGCGTCAACGGCGTTGACACCTTCACATGCAACATGCAGAAAAGCATGATTTCGTCACCATGCAAAAGGAATATGAGACGACATTGCCCATGTGCATAGGCGAGCGACTCACGAGCCTTGTGTTTCAGATGCCGCGAGAAGGGCCGTGCGCTGGTTCGAGAACCTGGGATCGTCGCGATAGAAGATAAACTACGAATTCTCGGCTCGAGACGAGGCTTGATCGATCGTCGATACTCAGAAGAGGGTGAAAGATAACAATGGGATTGTGAGCGAAGGTTCTATGATGGAGAGATCGAATTGCTGTGGAAGGAGAAAAGGGATGTCGGTGGAGACAGTGATCTAAGGCCTGCATGCCGCTTATCGCGTACCTGCATCTTGCGACCCATGTTCACGCGTCGCCTTCCTTTGTCGGAACCAGGACGTCAGCAACACAACCCGGCGCTCTTGGTAGCGGTATAGTGGCATCAAATTCCGAGCAATCTTGTCGACATTCGATGATGTGCACACAATCTTAAGTAGCGGAGCGCAAGATGTTACTCCAAAAGACTAAGCGATCGATGATGGAAGCTCCACGTCCAAAGTCCAGTCTACCGTAGCGGTGCACTACGCCACCGTGCCATTGGAACCGTCGACGGCATCTTCCCCATCCGCACGCCAAGGGGACATACTTTCGTCTAACGCAGGGTCGGTATCCGGTGCCGCACGAAGAACGCATGTCCCCCAAAGCGTTCGCTGTGCAAACAGAAAAGCAATTTGACAAGGCTGTCAGCAAGCGTGATGTGTGAGGGCAGAATGAGGAGAAGTCAGCAAAAGCCGTTGTGGTGTTCTATCGGGTACAGCATCCCTACACAACCAAGAGAAAAAGGTCTGGATTGCCAGGCGCAGGGCCTGCCAAAACAGCCCTGACACAGCTCCGCAGGCCGCCTGATTGGGCCGGCGACAAGAAATCGCACCGTCGCATTGCGCAGAGCAAAGAAAAGCAAGGCCGCCTCCCACCATCCATCTCCACAGCTGTGCCAGCACGCCGCTTAGCCAACGCTAAAGGACCGCAAGTTCGGCGCCATCCCAAACTCTAACTGCAACCTAACCCTCCTTCCGAGGCACATTGCACACCTATGCGAAGCTCTCGCTGCACATCCGTCGCCCGTAACTCGACGAGATACACCCCTCTAGAATGCGTAGGTGCGATTGACGGCGCAGTAGATCAAGGAAACCAACAGCGCCCAGGGAGGGGTACTGGGGAAAGATAGTCAACTGCATACCAAGGCTCTGCGACAAACCGCGGCAATCCCTGGGGACGATCACCGGGTAACTCCAATGTTAATCTCCACGAGTCTATTGCTGCGCGTTAGGGAGCAGGCTTGGACCAAGGTATTGGTTCACTAGAAGAGAAATCAGTACATAGACCCCCCCTCTCCGTCCCATCGTTTTTCTCGCTCAACCCTGTTCCATCTCACTTCGACATTCCCTCACTCCAGTCCATCTTTCACATATCGAATACTATCACCAATACATATTATACCATATAATCAAGATGCGTTTCCAGGCTACCGTCCTTGCCGTCGCGGCTTCGCTCGCTTTCGTTGGTGCTCAGGATTTGAGCGGTATCCCCCAGTGCGCTGTATGTTGCCCTTCCTCTCCTGTCCCCGATCGGATCGGACTTCGGAGCCCACATCTCCACAAGACGATCGCGATCGCGATATGGGCACATTGCATCTAGCATCACCAACTAACACATCAATCAACAGATCCCCTGCTTCGTCGCTGCCCTCCCCAGCTCCAACTGCGGTGTCACAGACACAAACTGTCAGTGCACCAGCGGCCGCTCTGCCATTGAGAACTCGCTCCTTACTTGCGCACCCGAGCGATGCGAGCAGAGTGAAATCTCCAGTACGTTTTTGCATACCCTACATACCTATCATCTTCGTCCATATCTAACGCGACTACTAGGCCTTGCCCCCGCTGTCTCCTCCCTCTGTGCCGCCGCCGGTGTAACCCTCTCCGACATCCCCACTGCCGTTCCCTCATCTGGCGCTTCCATGACCGGCTCAATGATGTCCAGCATGATGAGCGGATCCCCCACCATGAGCGGCTCCATGTCGCCCACCAGCTCCGGTGTCGCTGAGCAGACTGAGAACGCTGCTGCTGGCAAGCTTGCCAGCTACGGTGTTGTTGCCATGGGTATGGCTGCCGTCTTCGGATTGTAGATGTCGAATACCTGGAGGGGTGATGCGAAGGGCGCGTTGGTTGATTAGGAATTTGTAATGCGACATTCGCTTGTATATCGCAATTGATACCGTATCGTTCATTTGAGTCGCTGGATGTTTGACGCCGTGCGCGACTGGTTGGTGATGTTGAATTGGTCTCGGCTAGTTCCTTTGTTCACGCAGCTTCGAGTGCGGTCGCCCATTTGCCAGACCATGCCGTGAACTCATCGTCTTCGCCAGCCCAGCTCTGCCTGACCAGCTCGATCGCGCTGTTCGCCTCACCACAACATTTATCCAAAGTTTCTTTCGCTTCGTCCTCGTCGAGATCGTAGAACGCGCCTGCAATATCGTCGACCGTCTCAGGTATCGTCTTGAGGGTATTCACAAGCGCGTCTAGCTTCTTGCAGGGTGGCGCGGTCGAACCGTTCGTTGACGCAGTCGGTTCGAGCGTGGACGATGCAGGATACGTCTTTAACCTCCTCTTGATGAGTGCTTGGTACAGCATGCTGATCATCTTCAGCTTCTTGACACTGGTATCCAGCAGTTCCTTCAGCTCCTTGTTGTCTTTGCCAATCTTGTTCGATGCGCCAAAGATCTCGTCTTCGTCGTCGCTGCCTTCTGCTTCGTCATCGTCGTCGTCCACGTCTTCGCCCCATTCTTTCAGTTCCTCGATCGCATCGAGTAGGACTGCGCGGTACTCTTGCGCCTTCTTGACTACGAGTCCTACAACGCCGTCTTCGCATAGCTTCAGCAGCGCGTCGCATACGTCCCAGAGTACACCAGTCGAAGACAAAACTTCTTGCTTCTCGCTCTCGGTTGGACCGGTGTCTTTGCCTTTCGCGCTTTGTCTTTTTTCTGCCATCTTCAGGATCATGGCGAGGACTTCTCCCCATGTTCCCAACAATCTCCGTGTCTGCGCCTTGACTTCTGTGCGCATTATGTCCCCGATGTCACCCCTTTGACCCTCTCGTGGTACATATGAGGCCGCAGTGACCATACTGTTGAGTGGCCCCGAGGTCACATCGCCGATTTTCGCTATTATCGCGGAGGGCGTGAGGGGCGGGTTGATGAGGAGGAGAGACAGTGTGGTCGTATGCGATTTGAGGAGCTTAGTCGACGCTCTGATAACATCGAGAGGATCTGCTATCTCTGTCTCGGACGTAGGAGCGGCATCTTTGGTGGGCGCAAGAGAAGACTGGTAGTGTGTGAGGAGCGCTTGTGTGGTTTTGGTAAGGTCGATGAGACTGCGCAGATCTTTTGGCTTCGACATTGTGCCCTCCTTATTGGGAAGAATTAAGGGGTGTTATAGTCTTGGAATCTGAGAATATGTGCGCAGTTCACGAGCCAAAGTTTGGGCAGTATCAAAATTTTGGTGGGGCAGTGACTCTTAGCGGGGTACCTAGGTACGTAGGTACATAGCTCCGTCATACCCGTAACACAGCGGACATACTCCGCAGATGCAGATGACTGTGTCCATCTCCTTGCCGCGACACCATTCCGATATAATGATATCTCGTTCTGTCCAGAAGTTCATGAGATCTTAGTCGATGTGCTGGATCCACCCTTCTTATACCATGGGCAGTCCAGTCCGGACCCCCACGATTTGGAAGGCGAAGTCGAGGCAGTGAACCTCAGCAGACCTTGTATGTGATGCGTCTCAGACACGACTGAACGGGGAAATGTGCCGCTGATGCATGTATTCACATGTATGTAAGAGTCTGCCCCGACATCTGCTGAGGTCACAATGGCGTTCGTCTCCGCCCTCGTGCTGCTCACATTGAGCCTCGCCAATAAGGCCACGCACTAGGCAATGAAGGCTGCGAGGCGCAGTCGATGCAGCTCACCGGTTCTGCAGGTTTGACCATTCAAAACCTACTACATGTCATCTCATACGCTCATGTTGCAGGTGCATACATTATAGTATGTTGAGCAATTACGCCTAGCTCAGCCATTCGTCAATTGGACCCGAGCGATATCGACAGCCTCGCAACATGAAGCTGGAGGACTCGCGATGAATTCAATGAAGCAGAGCCTCACGTACTGGTGCAGTCCAGCCTGATGGTATATCTGGCAATCGCGAATGCGCGAAGGACATAGGTCCCTAAAGTGCACCTCAGGAATGTCACAGACCTCACCGGTATAGCCTTTTCTATCCGTTTACTCCAATACCAATCGTACCCTAGCACTCTCATCCGCCCATCGTACACCTCCTACGCAATGTCTTACGTCGAGGATACTTTTCCGGTCTATCGTCTTGATCAGGCAGATTTGCAGAAATACCTGAGCGAGCTGCACGGTTCGGGTGACTTCTACATTCAAGTAGGAAATCCTGAAATTCGTGTCGATATGTGCTGAGAATAGTGTGCAGGTCATCAATGATACGTACAAGTTCCGAATTCCGAAGAAGTTGGATGCGGTATGAATTATTATGTGATCAGTAATTGTACATATTCTGACCTTGAGGCAGAATCAGCGAAGAACGCTTGCAGGTCGACGGTGGGAGGATGATTGACAAGAAATGCTGGCAACGATCTTGTGGGGGCGGGCTGCATGATAGTCTGCCGCGGGGCTAGCTAGACAGGATGTCGTGGCGATGAGGGCAACACCGGACTTGGAACTCGGTGCTGCGGTCATGTCTAGTGCTGGTATATAACTTGGTTTACCCAATTTTGTTAGTGAGGCACTTTCCAGTTTCATTACTGACCTTCGATGCAATTGCAATGGATCAATTCGTTTCATCATGCAAGGAGTTCCGACGCTATCCTCAGAATCTCACACAACGATGTGCCCTTAGCCATAGTATGGCTGGATACGCATCTCGGTTGCAATCACAATCCGAGTTTCTGTTCAAAGATGAGAAGGTAGCTGTGGACTTCCTCGATTATCGCGAACTGGACAATCGTAAGCACTCTATTACTGGCCAATCTTCGACGTACTGACCCCACTCAAGGCTTCAGCCCGGCATGCGTCAAAAACCAAAGAGAATTGGAACTCATACTTAGCTGTAGACACTCATTAACACCTGAGGCTGCCGATCCGAGATGTCGTTTCATGTCAGTTGGCTTTTTCTTTTTCTAGAGACTCAGCTGATGATGACAGATTCTTGACAGCTGGCCATGCGCGGGCACCATTGAAGATCACGCACGACATGTTCAGCTTTCTGTGTACAATCTATCAGGTCTCTCCTTCCTTTCTAGATTTCGTATTTCCTTTCGGTCTGAAGGAAGAAGCACAAGACTTTCACTTCAGTGGCTTGAAAGCAGAGTACCGGTTAGCGTCTTATGACAGGGCGTGTGTGCTACCAGACCTAGGCCGCTCGGGCAGAGATCTTCGCTTCAGCTATAATCTGAGATCCGTGGAACCGACGCCATCTCGATCAACAGAACCTTGGTCCATCCGCCAGTGCGCTGTATACCATACCTTCGACGTGGAAAATGGGAAAATGCTCTGGATCATCGTCAAGGCAAACAAAGAAATCCAGAAGCGCGTGAGTGAAGTGTCCGACGAGTCAACACAAAGCGGCAACCCCCTCAAGTGTCGCAGCAATGCGTTTGCGGCCGCCCTACAAACACATCTGTTGTTGTGCAATTGGTCCGGAGAGAACTGGCGGTGGTATATCAATTATCTCGAAGATAAATTGCAAGCTTTGACAAGAGGTGTGTCGGCCCTCGAGGTCGAGAGGAAGCCATCCCCGCTGTCATCGCCAAAGATCACGAGCCCAAAAACCAGCGTAGGCCCGTTTGCCAGCTTGTCACGATCTCACACATTGCGTCCGATTCTGACAGGACAAGCCTGGACACGGTCAAACACACTGCGAGAAAGTCCACAGACATATACACGCACCACTACGACTACCTTTGATAACCAGCCTTGCAGTGTTTGGGCGTCAGCACAGAGAGCAAGCACTTCGCCCGATGCGAAACGTTGGAAATCGGCCGTGAATGATCTCCGTAGATTGCTAACACGGCCCTTGCGATCCAACACAGTCAACAGTAACTCAACTTTCGGAGACGAGAAGACGCTACTAGCATCCCCCGAAACAACGGTATCGCCAGAGCTACCCTCTGTGTCTTCCGATGGAGGAGCAGACAAAGATGACAAGTTCACTTTCAAGAACCTTCAATCTATACAGCATATTGAGGAGAAGGCACAAGAAGCCATGCTTGTGCTCAAGCTGAACACTGAAGTTCTTGAGCAACTGAGATTGCACTACGATGAAGTTGCAGAGCATGCCGAGTTTCCTCAAGAATTGAAGGATGGCTGCAAGGCTAATCTTCATCGGTTCAACAAGGGTATAATTGGAGTAGAGAAAGACATGCACATGCTGCAGTCAAGAACCGAGACGCTGCTGCACCTTCTGGCTAATCGGAAGAACTTAGTAAGTACCCATACTCCCTCGCATCATCATACGGTTAGTGGGGTAGTGGTATGCACCAAACTTACATCGATCGAAGCGAGAGACTGGGCATGTGCTAATACCATGTTCTAGATGAGCGGTATACTACAGCACCGAAGCTCTAAAGCCAGCGAGTTCTACGCTAAAGAGTCTCGAGAATCCGCGGCCCGCATGGAGATAATGACTGTGAAGATGCAAGATCTTGCCATGAAGACGAAACAGGAAACTGTCTCTATGAGGGTCATCACCACCGTGACCCTCTTCTTTCTTCCAGCAACCTTCATCGCCGTAAGTGATCGAGATCACATCCTGGATACACATACTAAAGCTACTCAGACGTTCATGAGCACTGACATTCTTAACTTCGAACATGGTAAACAAGACCTGCAAATGCAAGGTCTCCGACTATATCTCATGATTGCTCTTCCTGCGACAGCTTTGACCTTTGTCGCATGGTACTTCATATATTACTTCGCCAGAAGGGAAGCTCGGTCGAACGATCAGTCCGAAGCAGTTGGGGAGGCCTGATCTCTTATTGTATTGCGTGTCAGTCAGCTATGTTACATGCGTTGGCTTTTCATTCCCTATTGGTAAAAGGTGTGGTTTGAGTTTGCAATGTTGCTTTTCGGGTATGTGGGTGGTCTCTTGGGAAGCCTCATTTCTGCGGCGTTAAACCACTAGGGCAACAGGAACGGGAACCATGACGATGTCTCCTCTGTTGTACATTAGACTCTTAGATTTCTAGACAACTTTAGATCGTGATCCTGTTTATTCAGATCTCCATGCGCTCGTATGATGAGTTTGTCTTCTCGCATAGCTCGAGATGAGAGCCGTTAGATCTGGGAGTTGATCCGATCGTCCAAAAGGATCTAGCCGAGGTTTCCAGAATCAGGTTCGCTGTAGAAGCTGTCGAAACTTGCGAGCGTATCATGAAGCCTGGGCTTCGAGCCATGGTCAACAGCGGACCGATGCCCGCGGGCGTCTTGGCGGTTCCACGTTGCTCAACCTAAAAGCCAACGTCGTGTCCACAGGGCGGATCTATCCTGTCATTAAATCTCCAATTATCGATCAATCCTCATCAAAAACATATGCGCAGCCTTGAAAATCGTAGTAATTTTATCGTGTTAGGTTTGTAGACAGTAGCCGTCACAGTCGCTCAGCCGCGTAGCCGCGTGGCCGCCAACTTTCCTGTTGTCACCTCTCCTTTGTTCGCGATAACTCTTATTTCCTCTCATCACATCTCCTGCCAGAAAATCTTTCTTTTTCCAGATGAACGATGGCACGCTCAACGAAGGACGATGATGCAGCTGATGCAGGTCCGGTCGAGTGTGGCTTGAGGCTGCGGGCGGGGTCCTGTCCTGCTCGCTTTAGCGCAGACATGGAGCAGACCCCCGAGGGCCCTGGCTTCAGCCTGCCGCGCATACTTGCAAAAGCTCCAACCTCACATTGAGCTTACGTGCAAACTTCATACCGCCTCTTTTCTCCTCCTAACCCTTCCTATACCTGTCGCGATTCGCGCCGACCGAGTATACCTCATGCGCACCGTCTCCTATAGCCACGATGGGATCCGAACTTCACGATTTCCTCGAGCGCGTAAACGAATGCACATCGGTCGCGATAGCTGAGCCTATGCCACTGGTTACCCGGCCGATCGTATCGATAGATAGGCTCCGATCTTATCTTACTACGGAAAGACTGCGAAAGCTCTTGCTATATGTAGACAGCTCCACCGGCTTCGAGGATGCTGTCCGGACCAGATATTTAGCTGTGTTCGCGGTTCTACTGTCGATAAATCAGGGTATCTACCTATCGACATTCGTGCATCACGATCACATGGCAGACGCAGGGCTACCTTTTCTTACCTGCGACGCATGGCCGGAGGTTTCCAAGACCATATTCGATGAGTTCTACCAAGCACAGTGGAAGTTCTGTCCAAAACGGCTCGTTTTTGGCCAACTGCACGACACATGGCTACATCGCAATGTCGTCGTACCTATGAAGCAAAAGATACTGTTGAGAGAAGGCGTGGACGCGGTGATCTTTAAGGTGGAGTTATTCGAGGAGTACAACCATCTCATCCCAGTAGGTCAACACCGTGCGCGCGCACAAGTCCGTACATTTGACGCAACTAGCTGACTTCTTTGTGCTAAGAACGAACTAAACATCCCCCCTACCAACGTATTCATTCTGAAATCAAGCCTGTCGGGCTATGCCAAATTACACAACAACGAGGTCGAAGCCTACAGAACACTACAAAGCCACCCAAGTGGTCGAGATGCGATGCAACACATGGCCCGCTTCTATGGTTCGTGGGCACAGGGTGAGACTCGTAACATACTGCGCGAATTCGTTAGTGGTGGCACACTCACGGACTTTTTCGAACGAACCGAGCCGCCGACGACCAAGGCCGATATTCTGGAGTTTTGGAAAAACTTTATACAATTCATCAAGCCAATAGCATGTATACATCACTTTCCTAATCCGCACAACCATCATTCATACAAAGTGGGGTACGTCCAAAAGCATGGGTTCTCTCTTCTCTTACTTCGGACTGACTTCCAAAGGCTACATAACGATATCAAACCGGATAACATCCTCGTATCGGAGCGGAACGGGAATAGCCCGTATAGTGTCTCCTTCAAACTCGCAGATCTTGGTCTCGCCGGGTTTGTGGTGGCTGATGACTCAGACGAGACTCAACTGCGCGATGTCCACGGTACGAAGATGTACAGTATGTCGCCACTACGTCCTTCACTTAGCCCATGCTAACTTGCGTCTAGGTGCGCCCGAATACTTTCGTGGCGAGACAGACAGGTCCAAGCAACAAAGCATCAAGCAAGCCCGTCCGGCTAAGGATATTTGGGCCTTAGCTTGTGTGATCAGTGAAGCCGCGGTATGGTCTGTATTAGGCCGAAGAGGGTTGATTGACTACCATCGCCAGCGCGTCGAAGCTGCTGAAGCCATTCCGACTCTCAGGAACACAGGCTATAGCGGCTGCTTCCACGACACCACCAAAGTCCTCTCGGTTGTGGGAGAAACGCACAGGGAGGTCACCCAACGATGTCGAGCAGCTATAGACAACATTGTTGGGTCAGTCCTTCTTATTGTTAGCGGAATGATGATGCAAGATCCGGCCAGAAGACCAGATGCGTGGACAGTTTACGATGGTCTCACACAAGCCATAGACTTAGCGACACCAACGGCTCCCCCACCATTTCACGATACAGATCCACGGCCACCAACACCGAACAACTACACTCGACACTCGGTGCCTGTTAATCTGTCCCCAAGCATGACGAACGGGTTGGGCTTCACTATGAATGCGAACGCGCGGCCGCTAGTCAGCGATACACGCGGGTATCAACCGGATCGTTTTCCAGAAAGACGCACAACTATCAGTGGAGATCGTTCCCCTCGTCCAGATTCTGGTTCATCGAGTACTAGACAGGGAAGGACACCGAGACGGGATGCCTACAGTCCAGCCCTCGATACTACGCATGAAATGCACTGGACTCCGCTGTCCCCTACCAACAGTGCTGTCCCACAGGCCAATGTATCTTCCGGTCGGACGGCCCGTCCTTCGGCTTCTGTAACCAGGGTCCTGAACTACATAACTAGGAAGAAGTTGGATAAGAGCACGGTCTTGCAGGGCGAAGAATGGCTGAACAAATTACATGGTAGAGATCAGGTATGCTAACATACAAGAGGAACTTTTAGCAAGCTTGCTGACGAGATGTTACTAGATCTTCCTCATCGACGACTCAGAATCTATGCGACATCACTGGGATGACGTCAAAAGTACCTTCGAGGCTCTAGCGTACCTCGTTAAGGCCATGGATCCAGATGGTATCGAGTTACGATTCGCCAACAGTCGGAGATATGACAGCCGTGGGAAGGATCGCAAGGCACTCCTCAGGAATTTCGAGAAAGTCAAGCCCAGTGGCCAAAGCCAAATGGGTATTGCGCTCAGCAATATTCTCCCAGACTACTACCACAAACCGCACCAAAGCCAAGCCAGCAAGCGGTCATCCTGGTCTCCACGAGTAGAAGAAAAGCCTGCAGTTAACATTTACATCCTCACCGACGGTGTATGGTCGCCAGGTCATCATTGCCTTTCAACCATCAAAAACCACGTTACAAGCCTAGTCAATCACCTGGTTGCGACCGGAAGGCTTCAACACGTCGGTATCCAGTTCATCCGCTTTGGAAACGACGAGACTGGTAAAGAGCGCCTGAATATCCTCGACAACGATGAATTGAAGCATTACAAAGTTCCTATAGATATCGTCGACACGGAGCCGTCTACTGGCAATATCTTCAAGATGCTGCTCGCCAGCACCGACCCTTCCTGGGATAACGAGCCCAGTAGCTAAGGAAGATGTCTACTAATAAGTTTTACTGGAGAACCTCCCCTTTGTCTTTTGATGTTCTTTCAGGGATGATGCGCATGATACCCACTCTATTACGGCGTTTGGCGATATCGGCGTCGCATTTAGGGGTAGCCACGGCATACTCTATTAGCACACTGTTTAACTCTCACGGCTGGACAGGCGGACAACCGGGGTTGCATATGAACCATTGATATGATAATAATGAAACATCATGTAGAGATTCATGTGACGATTGTTTTGATCTAGTCTATACGTACACAGGCACCATCCCTTCTACAATAATGTACATCAATGTCGTAATCCTCCTTTCATACACCACACCGCATGCAGTGCACCTCAGTTATTCCTCTTACTCTTCTCCTTCCCCTTCTTCGCCTTCTTCCCTTTTCCCCCCTTCCCCTCCCCATCGTCCTCACTCGCCCTCTTCCCATTCCCCTTCCCATTCGCAGCCGGCTCCAACGCCGCATCCGTATCCTCATCCTTGACCAGCAACTCATTAAGCGCATCATTAAAATTCTCCATCTCGCAAATCTCGCCAATCTTGACGCGCATGTAGTCGAATGCAATGGCGACCTTCATATCCTTGTTGCGCACCTTGATGACGCGGGCGTTTTCTTGGAGCGAAGATGAAGTTTCCTTGGGGAGAGAGGGTATGGGTTTTGCGGGGCCGGGAGCGGGGGCGGCGGTGGAAGAGGGGATGGAGGGGTGCATGTCCATGTTGTCTGCGTTTTCAGTTGTGGGGTCGACTTCCGCGTCGTTATCTTCCATGGACACGTCTTCGGCGACTTCTTGGGGGTTGAGTAGTGGGTCTGCTTCCTCGCCGTCTGTGACGGTTTGGAGGACGGGGATCTTCTGGTAGCGCTGGCTGAAATGCGTGAGGACTACGGATTTCGCGTTCATCGCCGCGCCGATACCGAGTGCTTCGGAAGTGGTGGAGTGTTTCTTGGCCTTTGCGTCGCCTTGTAGTTCATCGTCGAAAGTCGCTTCGTGGATGAGGACTGTGGTGTCTGCTCCGATCTTGGCGAAGTGGCCGCTTGGTCTGCAATCGCCTGAGTAACTGACCTTGAGTGGCTTGATTTGTTCAAGGTCTGCTGGGTCACGTGGGAATGTGATCGAAACAGCCATGGCACCGTGGCAATGCGCTACTCTGGAAGCTTGTATTTCGTTGAAACGAAACAGTTTCTCGTACTGTTTTTTCGGTATGGCCGCGTTCTCAGATAGTGTCTTTCCGAACGAGTTCAGTATAGACAACCTCGAGCCATTCTGATATTCGTTGGGAGTGATTTGAAGAGGAAGAATTCGACTGTAGCCAAAGTCCTCGATGGCTGAGTATTCGTTAAGCCATTGGAGCATACCACTGTGGGATACGACAGCAAGACCGTATGCGCTAGGGTCTATGTTGCTCGCGGAAGGGTCCAGGGGCTGGGGGTTTGGAACAGCATTGTGTGCTACTTGGTACCAAGCACGAATTACTGATGCTGTGCCTAGGTGGTGATCGGCATGCAAGTGACTGATCCAGATCATACGCAGATTCTTGAAGATATCGACAAGCTCCTCGTGGGGAAAGACTCTTGAAAGCTGGCCCAATGTGTTCTCCCCGCAATCTAAGAGGTAGTTGCCGATGCCAGGAACACGCACCAATGTGGAAGACACGTTACGGTACTTGGACGGAAGGGCAGAACCTGTTCCGAGTGTCGTTACCTCGGTGTCACGACGCGCTAGTAGCTTACTCCATATCTGCATCTCTCTGCTTTTGCTTTTGACCTCCGCTTGAGCCTTTTGAGCCAATTCGAGAACCTCAGGCGGCGTTGTAAGTGCCACTTCATCGGGTACGAAGAGACTAGATATAGTGTTTTTCTTTGTGGCAAACTGTGGCATGAGATTAAAGCCAAAGCCTCGGTCAGCGCGGATGGCTCCGGAGGGCAACGGCGGTGCTGTCGACATGCCAGTCCTGTATATACTTGTTTGCGGTACAGTAGTGTTATCGAAAACGGGTGTGCGATATCTTGACGGATCAATCTGCCCAAGTCGCGTAGCTTGTCCTGCTACCGAGTCGTGCGCGATGCGATTCGGCGCAGTATCTAGAGAGGATATTACGTGTTCTACGTTGTGGATCTTGTTCATGAAATTGAGTAGATCTGGGTGACCTACGACGCCTGGACCAAGCATCCAAACGATAGCTCGAATGCCAGTCATAACCTCTGGAGAGCTAAGCTCTTCTCGTTGAAGAGTGCTTTCAATGTATTCAACTGAGGGGATGTCCAAGATGGCGATACCCTGACCGGGCCTATCAGCGCCCATGACCTGATCTGGGGTAATCATCTCGCCGTCCGCGTTCGGTACCGATATGCCATTGGTGAGCTTTCCGAAATCCGGTCCTGGTTTGACACCTAGCGCTTTCGCGCGTGCGACGTCGAATTGACCACGAGCTGAATGCGACCGCACGATGTACGAAACACACTCTGGTGCTGGCCTAGTCGGTGGTAGCGCCAGAATCATAGCGCCAGGCCACGGCGTCCTGGTCCAGACTTTAATGTCAGGAAGAGGCTCTTTGCCCCCTGGCATCGGCCCTTGGTAGGCCGAGAAGCCGTGTGTATCGGGGTTACGAATGAATATTTGAGCAGGCACTTGTACCTCAGAAATGTGGCGTTCTGCCAGTGTATCCATCTTCCAATTCGAATCGAACATGTACTTGATGGTCGCTGTCCGTATCCGGTCGTACCTCAACTCGCGGTCTTCCGGGCTCTCATTTTCGGGAGCCTGTAGTCCGTCAAATGTATTCTCGTGTTCATCGAAATACCGTCGCCGCGCCTCCAAATCAGAATCCGCTTGCGCATCGACTTCAGAGTTGACAGGCGCTACTGAGAGAGCCCAAACTTTGATATTGTCGTCCTCCCACGTCGGGACTATAGCGCCATTGCCGTCCTTCTCGGGTGACTGCTTAACGTACTCGGTCGCATTGATGGGTATGCCCTTTCTGAATATGAACCTCCGACACGTTGCCAGTGTATGTTTCAGATTGGGTGGCCCATATATGTCGAAGTGCGGCTTCGCGGGTGCTTCGCCTTTCTTTCCCCGCTCTTGAGCCAGACGAAAGGTATCCATGGCGGTGGTGTAAGAGCTGGTGGTCGAGTCGGCCAATGTGAGCATCATGCCAATCAATCCACCCATGTTCTTCCACTCTGTCCTGCCTGTCATGAAGAAATCTTGCGCCTTCAGCAGACGTGTGCCCTGCTGCACCATCGCCCGCTGGGTGCCCTCTGCCAGGTTGCCGAAAACATAGTGCTTGCTTGCCGTCCGTAGCACGAGCGTTGTTCCCGGCGTATCGGCCGTAGGCGTTGTGACGACCTCAACGCTGCACGACATGTCTTTTCTTCTCAAGAACTCGGTTCTATCGAACTCCGCAGGAGGCTTTGTATGTTTGTTCTTGGGCTCGGAGAGTTCAAGGTTCGGCGGTTGCGTAAGGGAGCATGAGGCTGATCCGATTGGAGCTTTGGGGGGTTGATATATCAGACGTGTGAGTACCTTCGCTTCTGCTAGGTGATTCGCCTTGCCGCTTTTCGTGTGTTTAGATGCAACTGGTTCAGGATCGAGGGGTAAGCGGTAGATCTTCGAAAACGTTCGAATGGATGGGCGAAACCGAGGAGTAGCTCTGGAGCGGAGAGTAAAGGCAGCGAAGTTCGTATGCGCTATGGGCCGACCGTATCGTGGGCGCAATGCGAAGAATCGGACATTAGTCGTAATGGTCGTAGCTCGCTCCGTGGCGCTAATTATGGAAGCCAACTTGACGAAGGGAAGGAATGACACGAGAAGCAACTATGTACAACCCTGGAAGCATCGGGGTGAGAGAGCGCATGCAACGAGTCGAAATGATGCGCGTCACTTTTCGCGATGCGTCAACGATCAAGGCTAGATTTAGGCGAAGTTGAGGCCCGTGCGAACTAAACCCGAGCGGACTTGTTCCGCGACACTCTACCTTTCTGTCCATCACTCCATCTCGACCAAGACGCTGTTTTCATCGGATATCATTATTCGTCTGAACTTTACTACTTTTTTTTTTCCTCACGTTGAATCTTCGTACGCATCAACACTCATCGCTTGACCCATTCTAGGCATTCTTCTTCCGGAGCGCTCCACCATCAACAGTAATGTCCTGACCAGTGACGAAGCCCGCCTCGATGAGATACAGCGCAGCATCAGCAATGTCCTTCGGCCTTCCAGCCCTGTTGGTCGGGTGATCAGAGACGTCCTTCTCACTAATCTGGCCTGCCCAGTCTGCCCCGTTCTCGTCGCCCTCCTTGCTCTCGTGTGCGACCTTGATGCGTCCGGGGGCGATAAGGTTGACTCGGATGCCTAGACTACCCAGACTGATTGCCATGGAGTGCATCAAACCAAGCTGACCTGACTTGCTTGAAGCATAGCCCTCTTGGTTCGGATCAGACTGATGCGCACGGAAGGAGCCGATGTGAATGATGCATGGGCCTGCAGGACTGGAGTTGTTGGCGTTCTGGATGTGTGCACCGTGTTCAACATCAGATGCTCGGGCTTTCATGTAGGGTATACAAGCTTGGGACATGGCGAAGGGACCAGTAAGGTTGGTGTCGATGTACGCTTTCCATTCATCAATGGTCGAGAGGTCCTCCATGGTCTTGCCATCTTTCCACTGTGGAGATGCAATACCGCCGTTGTTGATCAACACATCAATGCGGTCGTTGAAGAACTTGGCTGCCTCTTTGACTTTGGCACGGATGTCCTCCACGTCACGAAGGTCGCAGATCGCCGAACCCAGCCTACCGTCGGCGTAGTACTGCTTGAGGTGGACCTTGGTGGTGTGCTCGAGCTCTTCCTCATCGATGTCGAAGATGTAGGCGTGGTGGCCAGCTTCGAGCATCATCCGAGTCAATGCTCGGCCGATGCCTCGTGCACCACCTGAAATGATGATGTTCTTGTATAGCGCAGGAGCTGGTGCTTGGCCTGCCATCTTGAGGGTCTTGAAATGTGGAGTTGGTATTGTTCGGTATGGAGACGCGGGGTGTGAACTTCGCGTAGGTGTTGTTTGTTTAAGTACGTTGCTCTGACGTCACGCCTCAACACATCGTTTATCGCCACGACGTGTGCTGCACGAGATCTTGAAATCGGAAATCGTTACGAGGATCTCATTTTTGCGGGTCTTACCCTTACTCAAATCTCTAGGCCAAAGACTCACATTGTGTTATGTTGTACAGTTGTTAAGGGAAGACAATTTATGTTCCAAATGTAGTACGACTAGAGTACAACTCAACCATAAACCAGACCTTTTGAGTACGATGATCAAAAGTAGTTCGCAGGACAAGTGATATGATGTTACCAATACTTGATACTATCACATTCTCGTGAAATCTGGGGCCACTTTGGCTAATCATATGTCGAGTGAAGGGAAGCTCAGCATCTTGAGCGTACGGCCACCTCACACAAGTATGAACCTGAGCAGATGTGTAGACTGCACTATAATAGGCCAAACTAGATACAAGGTAGATGTAAAAATCCGGCGTAGATGTAGACTCTGGGGTGTTCGGTGTTTTCCGTGCATGAGACGCGGCATGATGATGAAGCAGAGCCACCCCCATGATAACATTTCTAGTGCAGCCGCCCCTTCCCGATCTGTTGAAACATTCGAGGAGATGAAAGTGAGTGATGAGAGGGTAGCTACTTCCTCAGTCCAACGATACCGCTTCCAAGGTTGGTAACGAGCCCACGTGGCAGAAGATCGGTACCTTCCCATCTGAACCACAACTGGGCAACGCACTCACCCATAAATAATTTATCTGCATACACTCCCCGTCAACTCTACAAATACCACCACCACAAATACGTCCGAAACATGGTTCGCACCTCTACAGTCGCCGACCCCCAGTGCGTCCACGCCATGGTCGCTGAAGACGTTCTCAAGTTTATGTGTGGCCTCATGGTTTACGTCTGGTTCGCGATGGATGCCTTCTTCAACATGACCAGCGAGAGCAAGTTCCCAGCGGTGTTGGCGTGGCTAGTGCTCATTCCGGTACGTACGCTGAAGATAAAATCCGTATCCGCTCTAACACATTTCAGTTCAGTCTGTTTCTCCTTACAAACATCGTCGTTGTACACGTAGACGCGATCTCCAGGAAATACAAACTCAGCAATGACGCCGTCACCGGGCTCCAATACATACTCGGTTGCATCTACGTACCGGTATTTCTGTCAATATGTGCGGCGATACGATTTGCAATCCCAAAAGGCCACCTACTGGTCTGGTCTTCCTTCTTTCTGCTACCGGTAAGTCCTCGTGGTAGAGCCTGTATCGACAATTCTCACTCTTCATAGGTCTGTGGCATGCTCTTTGCCCTCGCCATCGACGCTAGGGCCAGGGGATGGTAGGTGGAATATCCCTGCCTGTGGATTCGGTTGAGGAAGGGGCGGCTTCAAACGAAATGCGCAAACTTTTGAAAGACGGGGAGGCGAGGAACGGAAAGCAAGAGATCAGGGATAATGGATAGAATCAATCATGTCACCATATTACACCTGAGTGAACGTAAAAATCGCATCCATAGATCTTTTATCAAAACACGACAACCAAATCCCTCCTGACGCCAGTGAACACCGAGTTCCGTCAAAGTACAGGTATATGACCACATGCATGCAATCGTTTGAAATCAGAAAAGCGCCGTCAGCCCATTGTAGCTCAACATTCCGTCTATTGCGAACGCTGGTAAACACCGACAACCATGGCGTGGTCACGCTCAAAGGGCTCAAGGGTGAGCTGCTCCTTGGGCTTGATGCCCATCTCTCGTAGCTTGTTGACTTCCTGTGCGAAGACGGCCTCGGGAGCAGCGGTGGAGTCGATACAGTTGGCCTTGATGGAGATGACGATACCACCTCCAACCTTGAGGAAGAGTCCGGCGTTGAGACCGACGATACGGGCTTGATCGGGCTGGGCAACGTCGGCGAAAATGCAGTCGACCATGCCGACGAGCATGCGGTACTTGAGAGGGTGACGGGCTGCGAATTGTTAGCGAATGTCATAAAGATGGAACGCGAAGTACATACCATCCTCAACGATGGGGATGACGTTGGTGCGGTGGGTAGCCATGTTGATCAGATCACGGCCGGAGCGGTGCGAGAACTCAACAGCGAAGACGGTTCCCTCAGGTCCAACGATATCGGCAACGTGGGAGACTGATGTTCCGGAAGCGGCACCGAGGTACAGAACCTTGGAGCCAGGGCCCATGTAGATGTTGTCGACACCACCCAAGATACCAGCGGCCAACTTGGAGCGGAAGGGGTTCCAGACACGGTACTCTGTGCTGGAGGGGGCTTCGGTCTCGCCGTCCTTGGGCGCGGTGCTGGCGCCAACGCTGATGCGCTTCTCGCCGTAAACGGACTCGCCGGGGGTCAAGTTCTTGGTAACGAGGAGATCCTCCTTTCCGCGAGCGACGAAGACACCGGCGTGACGATGGCTAGAGAAGTGGTCAGTAGCTGTCTTGCGCGCTTTTGAGCTGGCTGGACTTACGGCTCAACAATGACCTTGGCGCCTCCACGCGCTCCTCCACGGGCACCTCCTCGGGGCGCACCACGGCCTCTTGGGGCTCCGCGACCACGAGGAGCACCACCACGGCCGCCACGGTCACCGCCGCCGCGACCTCCGCCGAAGCCACCACGTCCACCCCTGGGGGTGAAGCCACCACGACCGCCACGGTCACCACCAAATCCACCACGTCCGCCGCCGCCACGACCGCCTCTGTGAGAAGTTAGAACTGCGCTGCAGATAAATGTTCGTATGTGAGTACGGAGAAGCTCGTAGTTCCTGGATCATTCTGAAAACAGCTCAGAAAGAACAAGCTTCTCCGTAGCGTTGGACGCGCATGCTGAGCGAGCAGACGTCGAGATATGTAGTATCTGCGATCACATCTTGCTCAACACGCCGCGGTTCGCGCATTGTTCATATTGCGATGGTGTCTCGAGACTTGCGGAAGTCGTACCTGGGAGTGAAAGCCATTGCTGAAAGTTGTCGGGATAGTTCGAGTAGGTTATGGAATGCGAAAGCTACTGCGCAAGGTTAGTCTTGAGATGGCAGAATACAAATATCAGCCCAAGTACCTCTAGGTGCTCTGTTCCACTATATGCGCGTTGACTGTGCGCGTTGAAGTGGCTGTGGGTACGGTATGTCGCGGTAGATGCGATGGGTGCAGCTTTGAAGTTCGCAGAGCTACATTTTTTCAAAAGTAGCGCCAAATCTGCGCAGCCAATCACGTGCGGAAGGCGCAAGCGGCCCGCTATAATGCCGTGGGCGCGACTTTGGCTTTTTTCGGTTGGGTCTGCGACTTAGTCATCAAGGCCACTTTCGCTCGAGAAGTCGTCGAAATTACCTACCACGTCGGCAGTCCACTACTAACAACAGCACAACTCGACAAAATGGTACGTTGCCCGTCGCGATATACTGTCGGATCTTGCACGCACGAACATGGAATTAATTCTTGCAGGTTCGCTACGGTGCCTCCTCCATTGACGGCGCAAAGTCTGCTCGCGCCCGCGGCAGCTACCTCCGCGTATCCTTCAAGAACACCCGCGAGACCGCCCAGGCTGTCAACGGCTGGAAGCTCGACCGCGCCCTTACCTACCTCGGAAATGTCCTGGAGCACAAGGAGGCTATCCCCATGAGGCGGTACGCCGGCAGCACTGGACGCACTGCTCAGGGTGAGTAGCCCTTCCCACGATTCGCACAATGCGCAAATGGACTTGGCACGGGAGGAGGAGCTATCTGGTGTTGGAGATGGAGTTATGTTGGCAATTGCAGGAACACGGGCTGACTTCCGCAGGCAAGGCTTTCGGTGTCTCCAAGGCCCGCTGGCCCGTCAAGTCCGCTGAGATCCTCATCGGTCTCCTCAAGAACGCCGAGGCCAACGCCGACACCAAGGGTCTTGACACCAGCAACCTGATCATCAAGCACATCCAGGTCAACCAGGCCCCCAAGCAGCGAAGGCGCACTTACCGTGCTCACGGACGTGTATGTACACACCGGTCCACAATTGCACTCCCCTCTAACATACCTAGATCAACCCGTACATGAGCAACCCCTCCCACATCGAGCTCATCCTCACCGAGGCCGCCGAAGTTGTCCAGAAGTCCAACCAGACCCTTGAGCGCCGTATGAACTCCAGGCAGCGTGGCCGTGCCGTCCGCAAGGCCATCACTGCTTCTGAGGAGTAGAGGAAGCAGGGGAAGTTGATGTTCCGGCGAAGAAAACGGTCAAGGCATGGGCACGGTTTGGGAGTCAATGAGCGATGAATATTCAGGGTCTTTCCACACTCGTCATGTATTCATGATATGGCACTTCGATTTCTGCGGTGTCTGGTCCGTAAAAATAAATAGGGCCAAGGCCTGTTCCCAAATGTTCAAAGCCGAGACTTCCAAGTCGCAAGTTCACGATGTTCGCCAGTGTATTTGATTCCTCTACGATGACAGGACGCTGAATGATCCCAGCGGTACATCTCTCCCAAGGTCCGGCCGCAGTCATCAACATGCTATTTCTTACAATGGAGCCAGTCCTCTACGCGTTCTCAGAACGAGCTCTGAAGGAATGCGCTGCTTGTTCACATTCTCATAAGTACGACCAAGGATTTCAGGAATGTTACTAGAGTGAATTTGCGGTACGACGTAGAGGAACATGGGCTGCTTTGACCAACTATGAACGCATGTCAGAATTGACCTCCACATGCATCGATAGACCCTGAGATTCTAAGATTTCCCGTCGTGCGCCTGGGGCTGACCGCAGGCTGCGCTACTCTCAACATGCGTTAGCGTGATTGTGAACTTTGGCAGCTCGAACCCAGAATACCAGCTAAGCAAGGCCCAACGGCCAGCTAAGCATGCATGCCGCTAATATCTGAGATGAGGCTGGCTGCAAATCCCACATCATTTCCTTCGAGTCAGTTGCGGTCAGATACGACCTCTTGCCTTGCTGCAATTGCTCCGAGCCAACTTTCCCACGATCGATGACGCAGGCCCAGCAAGCCCAGGCATGGGCATGTACCTCGCCACAAAATGTGTCGAAAGATAAGTAGTCATGTATAGACTGGGATCTATCTGCTGTCACACATCTTTTTATACAGATCTCTTTCTTTACTGGTAACGGCAGTCGTTCTTACGTGCATCACTGCATACCAGTCTTCACCTCGCACCTACTACACTACCATGGCTCGGCTACACCAATCCACTCGCCACAGGCGGCAACCCCCATACCTCGCCTCTCTCTACGCACTCTTCGCTACCGCCGCATATGCGCAAGACTCAAAACGCGGTTTCGCATTCATCGGCGACTCACACGTACCGGACAATCGGCTACTTACTTCCGACAATTCACCACTGGCATGGTACTACAACTGGTCACCATATCCGAACAGCGACCTCATTCCCGCGGACAGCCTAGAGTTCGTGCCTATGATTCACGGCATAGACGCCACGGAAGACGATAATACCGAACGCGTGATTGCAGGCTTGCCCCAAAGTAGCAAGCACCTTCTTTCCTTCAACGAACCAGACGGCACCGAAGGAAGTGGCGGTAGCAGTATCAAGCCTGAAGATGCTGCGAAAGCATACATCGACTTCGTCGTGCCATTTCGGAATGGCGATAAAGGTGGCAGGAACTGGTTGATCAGCCATCCCAGTACGACGGGTAGTCCAAATGGTCTTGACTGGTTACGGAAATTCAACGAGTCTTGCTACGACATTGACTCCGAGAACGGCTGCCCGGCAGATTTCGTCGCTGTACATTGGTACGGCGCTTTCGATGGTCTGGCAGGCTGGCTAGGCACCTTGGATGAGTTCTACAACACAAATTCGACAAGAGATCAGCCGTTGAAACTTTGGATTACTGAAATGGCGCTTCCACAGCAAGACGAGGAGAATACGGTGGGCATGATGAATCGCACACTGCCATATCTCGATCAGCTGGATTACGTTGAGCGATACTCATGGTTCGGTGCTTTCAGGACAGACGATGCCAATGAATGGACAGGCGATGGCGTCGCGCTGTTTGATGACGATGGCGGCTTGACTCAGCTCGGTGCTCTGTACCTGGGTAATGGATTCGAGGAGGGACAGAAGGGTGAGGGCGCTGAAGAGGATGCGGCGAGCGGGCTGAGGGTCAGTGCTGGTCTGATGGCTGCATTGTCGTTGTGCGCGGCCGCGTTTACGATGCTTTGAACGATGTATATGATATGTTTCCTTTTACTGTAGATACCTTAGCGAGTCGTATATATCACCGATAACATGTAGTAATGATTTTGACTCAAATGTTTGATGCCGTGTTGCGCGCCTTCTAGTGCGGCTACCAAATATCCGGTCGGATCCGGCAAAGTTCACGAACCCATCCCCTCCATCCAACTGCACACACTCACGACAACTCCATCACCTAGCGCACATACTGCACTAATGAGGATGCATCTGCAGGGCCCGAGGAATATTTCGGGGTAGTAAGAGGAATTCGCGAACGAGTACTGAACTGCTGCAGACAGATTGCCGAAAGAAACGTATGTCGCGTCGCGATGTGCCTCTTACCACGTTTCACGCCAAGCCATTGTAGATCTGTCGAAACGAGCCAAACACTTCATGTCAACCACTCAAACACCAAGTACTTCGATGCGAACCCACAAAACCAAGGGTCTTTGGTCCGGGAGCTATGATCCGATTCGCTGCTCTTGCTGCAACACCCGAGACACCACAGCCCGGAGAACCATGTGCCTACCACGTCAAACAAAGTATTGACCAAGCTTTCTCAAACGCGAGATAAGCTTTTCTTGACTACGGCGCTTATAGGATACAGCCGCGACTAATACGTTCAGTAGTCTATTTCTGTACCGGCACACGTTGTTTCCTTTGTCGCCTGCATAGCCTCACCCTGTTTGAGCCTTGGCGGCTATCCCGTCCTGGTGCGCAGGAGATCCATATCGGACACGAATATTGCCGAACACGTGTGGCGCGACGTGAACTGCTTTAGTTGGCTATCCACATCAAAGAAGTTTGTGGTGCAGCGCGAATGTCAGATGGGAATAGTGGGACAGGGTGGGAGGCTAAGTCAAGGAAGAGCTGCATCCGTTGACCTGGGCACCCAGAGACGATACGAGGGGACGGTTCATGTATAACAACAAACATGTGCCTTAGGCTTCAGAGTATCACCTCAAATCCCTTGTTTCGTTTCCAGTATTCTGTCTGATATACGTCTTCCTCCCCTGCACCGATCACTCAAGTCTCATTCATTCATCCAACCACCACACAACATGCGCTTCTCAATAATACCGACCGCAGGCCTCCTAATTACCTTGGCATCCGCAGCACCACTCACGAAGCGCGACTACTCTCCCTTCCCACTAGTAAACGGCTTCCCAAACCCCTCCCAAGAAGCCGTTCTCCAAATCCAAAAAGACGGCCACGGCACCCTACCCAACGGGCCTCCACCACCCACCCTCAGCCCCGATGGCACCACAAACCTCAAGCTAATCGCGCTCAACGAACTCTTCGAAGTAGCCTTTTTTACCGAACTGATGAGTAACGTCACGAACAAACTCCCCGGCTACGACCTCGGCGACCGCCAAGGCTACATAATCGAATCCCTCAAAGCCATCGTAAATCAAGAGGAAATGCACGTCCTCAACGCCAACGACGCGTTGAAACACTTCAACAATGCCCCAATCGAAGGCTGCAAATACAATTTCCCCGTCGTCGACTACGAAGGTGCCATCGCTCTCGCAGCAACGTTTACAGACCTCGTCCTCGGCACTTTACAAGAAGTATCCGAACTCTTCGCCCGCTCCCAAGATTTCGGTCTGGTACACGCAGTAGCATCCGTAATAGGAAATGAAGGCTCACAAGAAGGTTTCTTCCGCGCGGAGCAGAAGAAGCGGCCAAGCGCCCAACCCTTCCTCACATCCTCATCCCGCGATTTCGCATTCACTGCTATCCAAGAATTCGTCGTGGAGGGCAGTTGTCCGAACATCAACACCATTCCACTGAAGCGCTTCAAGCCTCTGGCGGTTGAAACAAAAGATATCAAAGCTGAAACTCAAAACATCAAATTCTCGTTCTCGATGAAGGACGCGGGTATGTTTGAGATTGATATGCTCAAGTTGGTTTGGATTAATGGGCAGAATGTACCCGTTGTCAAGGCGCTGCGGAATTTGGAGATGAAAGATGATAGGGTTATGTTTGAGGCGGAGTTTCCGTTTGAGGAGTTTGTTATGGAGGGGTTGACGATTGCGGCGGTGACGATGGGGGCGGATGCTTTTGCGGGGGCGGGGGAGGTTGCTGAGAAGACGGTGTTTGGACCGGGGATTATTGAGCTGGATTGAGTGGTGCGGTGGGGCTTTTTTGTGTGCATAGCGATGGTGTTGGTTTTTACGCAGAGGATAGTGGTTCTGGTGTGTAGATAATTGTAATGTCTTGTGTAGCTCGTCTAAAGCCCTTTATACCCCCTCATTAATGCCTTTCACTTGAATTTTCGACCGCCCAGATCGCCTAGACTTCCCTTCACAACTCACTCATAGGCTTCGCCAGCAAAGTCCTAAAATCAACCGTTTCCCTAAAACTCTTCAAAAACTCTCTCATCGTACTCGGCAATTTCGGTTTATGCCAAGTCCGCATGATGCTCATTATGTACTCCTCATCAGGCACCCGATTTCTATTCAAATAGAACAGCGAATTACCTAATGGCATCCAAATAGCCATGATACCCGTCACACCGAATTGTTCCTGGAGGAAGTAGTCGACTGACTTCATAATCATGCGGGCAAACGGTCGAGGGTGCGGGCGATCGGGATGCGAAAGTGAGGTATCGGTGTAAAGATTGATGCCGCTTGCGACATCGAGGGTGGAGTATAGGAAGAGGGCTGTCAACCAGTAGCGTACTGTGACACAAGCAATGTCTATGCTGGGAAAGGTGATTGGCGTTGCGTTGCTAACAATCTCGGGTGTGTAGATGGCGTTCGCTTCTGCATTGACCCAAGCTTCAAGCTCGAAATGGAGTGTCCAGCATTTTGCTATGGTGTATACTTGCAAACCTTCTCTTTCTTGCTCGCTCAGATTTCCGAATTGTAACTTGTCTATAGCGCCCAGAAGCTCGGGTATACCGCAGAGGATGTCGATGAGAACGTCGTCGGATGACTTGGTCCGCCCTTTCCAAGGTATCGTCTTCCACTCTTCCTCGTTGAGTATGGTTGGCTTCCTGCCGCGGATGGCAGGACCAAGCAGTCGGTATCTTGCATTAGTGAAGAGCCTATGCGCTGCGTCGTTTTCCGCGAAGATCTCCGGACCACGGCTGACTATCATAGCTAGCTCGCCTTCACAGTGACTGAGCCAGCTTTTCGCCTGGTTGGTCGTATTCGGTTCCGCGCCGAACAGCATATCGAAGAGAGCCATGACTCGCGGTACAACAAGTAGTGATTCGCTACTCGCTCGAGCAGGGTTTTGTAAAGCCACGGCTGTTTCCTTGAGCGCTTTCCCATACAGTGTCCTTCCTTGCCGCGTGAGAGCTTCGTTATCCGAAGTTACCCCAAGCTGTGTTATGCCAACTGCCAGAGCAGCCATCTGTAATGCTTCATCGCGCGTGCTAAGCAAGGGAAGCAAGCTAACAAACTCCTTTGCGTCTGTGTTGGTGGTGTGGATTACGCCCTGCGGGTTGTACATATTCAAGAAAGTCGCCATAGTCTTCTCGCTGTAAGCGGATCTCGCGAGCGCATCGGGCAGCATGATTGGTATCGACATGGAACATGGTTTCTGTGTTCCTGGAGTCGATACAGGGTTGAATTGCATTATCTGCATGCCTTGCCGAGGTGGCTGTCCGGGAGACTTCTCAGGCGTCGCATGGCGTCCTAATTTTGGTGCAGAACGGGTAGGTCCGCTTCCTTTTTGGTAGATGAAGATGCGGTCCGAGTCGTAGCCTCCGCATGCTATCCCGCGTTCTTTGCATTGACCGCACTCAGGCTGGACTAGATCGCACTAAAACACATCAGCTTCACGTCTTGGGTGTTGCTCGTAGGCGCTCGCACTTACGCCCTTCTTTCTTTTTCGGCACGTCACGCAGCCTTTGGAGCGTCCTGGAACTCCCACCATCTCGTAAAGTTAGAGTTGACGCATGCACGATGGATTTCGTCCGCTGTCACTCCTGTTCAGCGCAGAATGTTCCCTATATGGACATACATCGTCTGCCTGCTAGCGTAACGGTAAAGAAGCGCAATCTCGTAGGGCTGTGAAGCGCCTGTAGTAGCTGTAGGGCTAGCTATTGATTGGTGCGCATTTGTCTATGACGACGGTCGAAATGCTTGGGAGGTGGCTTGTATGACTTCCACGTTGTTAAGCATCAGGCGTTCCACTATGTCATCTCAATCAACCAATGACAGTCTCTCACGCGTTACCCTTTTCAGTTGATTCTGCGACAACTCGCGCTGCTGCAGAGGGGCCCCAGCTTTCACCGCAGAAAACTCGGGGTAGATCGAAGTAGCCATGCGATATCTTGATTACCATTGCGATCTCATCGAAGCCTCCCTCATCGGCCAAGAATCTTCTGTCGCATGGGGGACCCTTTGCGGGGTCACTGCGCGCTGGGTACCTTCCGCTGACAAAACGTCTTCTCCTGCATACGAGCGCGAAATGTTCTCAACGCGGCATGGTGATCGTCTGCACAGTGTGTGGTCAACTGGTATAACATGAAGCCAAATCTCTCTCGAAGATGGCATACAATCAGCAACAATCATCACCTCGACTACCTTCAATCAACTGCTACCTCAAGCACTACAAATAAATCGTCTCCATCAACTACACTACCACTACCTACCAAACCACACTCCTCTCCAGGGTTTCGACATCAACCACCAAAATGGTCGACTCAGCACCCACCCCCAACTTCTTCACCAAACGCATAATTCACCCCCTCGGCTTCACAAAAACCTACAACTTCTTCCTCTACTTCATTTTCGGCGGCGCACTCATCGGCTTCGCCCTAGCCCGCCTCTCCTACCTCGACTTCTCGCGCAACTTCTGCCCCTCTTCCGGCCCCAGCTCCAGCGGCAACGGCGCCGCACCAGGAGAATGCTACTACTACCTCAACTTCAGCCAGTACAAAATCGGAATCCTTCTGCATCTCGCTGGCGTGCTACCGGCTAGTCTGCTCGCTGTGCTGCAATTCACGCCGTTTATTCGAAAGAGGTGGATTATCGTTCATCGCATCGGCGGGTACGCTGCACTCCTGCTGTACATCGTCGGTCTCGTTGGGGCACTGATGATTGCGCGACATGCATTCGGCGGCGGGCTCGATGTACAGGCTTGGGTTGGGCTCGCTGGACTGGCATCGCTGGGCTGCTTCATCGTCAGCTACATCAACGTCAAGAGACTGCAGATTGAGCAGCATAGAGCATGGATGCTGCGAGGCTGGTTCTACGCCGGCAGCATCATCACGACTCGACTTGTCATGATCATCGCCGCGCAGGTCATTGCTAAGCAAAACTACCACGTCGTCTGGTCCTGCGCAAAGCTCGCTGCAACAGTTGCCAGCAACGTGGATCTAGCGTCTTCGTACCCTGCTTGCGCGGCTTTTGTCAACGGCACGGATCTAGAGGCTGTCTCCAGCGTCGCAGCGACGTTTGCGGTGGGAGGTCCGGAAAATACTGGGGCTGCGCTGAATGCGGCGTTTGGTATGGCGTTGTGGGTGTCGTTCGCGCTGCACGCTTTTGGTGTAGAGGTCTACTTGCAGCTTACCCCCAAGGAAGCGCAGCGGTTGAGGCAGATCAGTTATCAGAGGCAGTTGGAGGCTGGTATGCGCAACCCGGGCTCTGCGGGTCTTACGGCGGATCGCTTGGGGGATGCGGAGAAGTGGGTTCCGGCAGAGACCAAGGAAAAGACCAAAGAAGATGGTGCGAGCATGGCGAGGACTGAGTCGACCGATTCCAGCGCTGATTTCCGGGTGTTTTAGAATAGCGTACAGCATTTTGTTTTTCGATTAGAGTGAAATTCCGGGAGCAAGGCGTTAAAAAAGTCGTTTGTGTAGACCATTAGTTTATAATTTATAGAATCATTCAAAACTTCGTTCCCGAGTTTTCTTTTTGGCGATATCGATAATTCATCATTCATCATGTCTAGCGATCCAACATCACCATCCGACCAGACCGCTCACCAAGGCAGCTGAAGAGGAGTAGACAGCTTGCTCTTCGGCCCCAACACAGGTTCAGCAGTACCAATATCACTACATTCCATATTAGCTCACTTCCACATATCTCAGATCAACAACAACTTACCCAGGTCCCCTCGGCGCCCAATACTGTCCAGTATGACTAATATCAAACGTCTCAATCCACTCCACCAGGCTCTCCGCCGCGACCTCAGGTTCAACCGCCCCTCCTTCATCCCAGAACTTATCAAAGCCCACATTACGAGTCATTTCCGTCCGCATGAAGCCCGGATGAACGGAGACAACCGCAATGCCCCTATCTTTCAAATCTATGCTCAACAACTTCATGCACATGTTGAGTGCTGCCTTGCTAGCATGGTGACCGTAGTTGCCGCCGCCTTCAGATTCGTGTCGCAGTGTTATACTGCCGCTTTCGGATGAGACGAAGACGATCTTGGAGGCGGAGGAGAGGAGCGTGCTGTTGTAGTTTGCGAGGGCGGTAACGAGGATGGTGGGGCCGATGGCGCAGGTGGTGTACATGCGCTGTTGCGCGGAGAACGAGGGCTCCTTAAGCGATTCTGTCTTAAAGTATCCTGCTGTTATGATGACGATGTCCAGATGTGGTATGTGGTTTGATTCAAGAAAGTGGACGAGATCGCTGCCGACGTGTGGGGATTCGAGATCGACGTTGGGGATGTATGTTATGTTGCTTGCTAGAATGGGTTAGTCCAATAGAGCATCTCCAAGGAGTAGGAATTCGCCTACTGTTCTCTGGAGGCTCTGACGCCCTCGCGGTCGCTAGAACATGGTTGTTCGCGTCTGCTGCGTATTTTTGTACGATGCTCGCACCAAGGCCGCGCGTTGCGCCTACAACGAGTATGGTAGGCATCTTGGTGGTAGGAATGAAAGAACGAATGCTTTGAGATCATGAATAGAAGTCGAAGAGGTGAGATACAGGTCTTTGGATAAAGGATTCCAATGACGTAGGTGTGTGTTACACAAGTGTGAGATTGCGCTAAGATAAGGACGCGTCCCGAGGTCGCGTCAAGAAAGAACGCTCACCTTCCTGTAGCTCCGCTTCAAGATTCGGCTGAATGCATAGTAAGATTCCTGGGCTACCTTAAACCGGGTGCCCTTGTCAACACAGTCTGGTCATCAACTGAGAGAGAACCAAAAACCTGTCAAAACCAAGTAACCCAGAAGTCTACATGACCACAGGAATGTGCTCTCTACGTACCAACCTCAAAAGCCCCCTCGACCAACCCCCAAAATTCCTCAACAATCTCCTTCTGCCCCTCTCCTCCTCTAACCGCCATGTACCTCTGCCCCTCCACCTTCGGGTCCCAATTACCCGGATTCGCATCCACCATAATGCCGCCCGCCTCTTTCAAGATAACCCACCCGGCACAAACATCCCACGCCCAACATCCGGCCTCCCAATAAACATCCAACCCACCACTCGCCACACCACACAGATTGAGCGCCGCAGAACCAAACGACCGCAGTCCATGCACCATACCCCCGCCATTCTCTTTTGTAGCAGCGAGCTTCTTAAAAGTTTCGCTCTTGACCTTGAAATCATTCCCACTCCTATCACTGCCCCACTCCACCGCAACAAGACAACTGCTCAAGCCATCCAACCTCGTCGGCTCGCTCAGCGGCAGTCTCGTCGTCTCATTCAAGTATGCACCCTGTCCCTTGATCGCTGAGTACAGCGTTTGTGTAAACGGGTTGTAAACGATTCCCACCACCGGCTCCCGGTTTATGGCGAGCCCCAAAGAGATGCTGACGTAGGGGTAGCGGTGGACGAAGTTTGTGGTACCGTCAATGGGGTCGCATATGAAGGTGGGGTCGGCGGAGAGGGTGTCGCCTGGCTTGTAGGTTTCTTCGCCCATGAAGGCGTAATCTGGGTATTTCGTGGAGAGGGAGGTGGAGATGAGGGCTTCGACTGCGCGGTCGGTTTCGGTTACTAGGTCGACAGCTGTGGGGTGAGGAGGGTTAGTATGGGAGGTTTTCTGTGGATTGAATCGGGTTCTGGGATGATGAGGTGCTACGTACAGTTCTTCTTTGAGCCTGAGCCTTGTGTTGTGGGTGTTGCGGAGGTGATGCGCGAGCCGGCTTGTTTGGCGATGGTGATCATGAAGTCGTGGACTTCTTTGAGGTTTACGTCGGCCATGCTGATTGTGTTTGTCGTCTTCCTCGACGGCTTCTGTTGTGGGGAGAGAGAATTGAGGTTTGGAATGTTAGTGGAGAATGCTGAAGCTGTGTTATGTTGTGTTGTATAGCTCCCAACCGCCAGAGCTACCTAACTACCCCTCGGTGGGGCAGCAGCGGGATGCAGGGCCCGCCACGTGGGGAAACGGCGGCCTCCAGCGGATGGCATTGCGATGTTTACCCTAGTTTCGATCCAAAGATAGAGAACCTCATACTGTGAAGAAACTAAACCAATTTGCAGTCTACATCAGCATGAAGTCAACGTAGCATATGTGTAGTCGTGAAGGGCGAAGGGAAAGAGAACATATCAAACATCACATCAACATCAAAACAAAATATAGCGGCGGCAAAGTTGATTTCTCATTACCACCACCGCTCCAGATCCTCCACAGCAAGTCTTCCATTCCAAGCGGTCCGGACCAATTAGTCACCGCATCGGACACGTCTCCACCAGAGAGCGGTGTCCTCCAGCACGATGTCTTCCTAATCCACGCAGCACCAATGCGTCATGAAAATGAATGTCCCCTTCTTATTCCCTTTGATATGTTCGTACAACAAGCCTTGATTCCCAAAAGCACAAAACAAAGGAAACGCAGTTTCGTCGTCGTCGAGTACTCCTCTCTGCAAGCAGAGAAGGGGGAAATAGGTTCGTTGATGTTGTTTGTTCGTTGGAATTAAGGGCCAAGGGGGGACGCGATGGGGGTAAGCAAACTCCACTAGTTAAAGAGAGCGAGCAAGATGAGATAAAGATGAGTTGGGATGATACAACGGTACGCCGAGGGAAAGCAGGGAGAATGGGTATTACTCCATGTTTTTGTGATTGTTTTCACGTTTTGTCGCGGGTCGGCAATTTGGGGTGTGCGAGCGGAGTGTGGTTTGGCAACTTGGTGTGTACTCCGGTGTTGTATGCGAGTGTGTGTTTGTTTGCGGGTGTTACGGTGACGGGTAAGTGGGTGTGCGAATCAGAGGTCTTTAGATGGTCCTGGGAGTGCCGCGGGCGCTGGCGCTGCGTGTTTGTCAGTATGAAATTAACATCACGGGGAAACACAGTTTGCAGGAACTGAACAGGAAAGATGCGCAAGGCGTACCTCGCGTCCACAAGATCATCGACATGATTGCACATAGCCACGAACAGGTCAAAGAACAGTTTTCCCCCCATCTCCATCTCCATCTGCATGGTGCCACTACGCTTGAAAGTTTTCCGACTGCGGATAATCAGAGCGAGGTAATGAGCGCGCAGCCGCGAGTCGCTGTCCGGCGTGTTCTCGTACGCGTAGCGTGCGCTGCGCAAGATGGTTCCGACCTCGATCCCGCTCTGCAGGCCCTGCTTGCGCAAAGAGAGCTTCTTGAGCTCTTCGAGGCCGTAACTATCGGCTGCGCAGTACACGGCTGTGTCGCGCAGAATGACGTCGCCTACGCCGGAGTGGAAAAAGGTTGGCTCGACGGCGGCCGCGCGGTCGCCGGTTTTGTTTGGGTCGGGTGAGGCAACTGCACCTTCGAGCATCCAGGTTTGGCGTCGCTTGTCGTGGACAAGGCGCGGGTAGTAGTCACCTTTGTACAGGTACTCGAGGATGCAGCTGAAAATCTCAGGTTCCTCCGTGGGCAGATCGATGCGGCGGTTAGCGGATTCGAAGAACTGGCCCCGCAGCAGTTCAGCAAAGTACGGGGAATGACAGAGGACGTCTTCGTGCGCGGCGAACAGTCGCTGGTCGGAACCAACGATCACTGTCACAATGGCAGAGGTGAGCGATGGTGACCCACCGTCCATCATTGGACTGTCCTTGCGCGCATCCAGCTTCTCGACCATCACCTTCTGCTTGGACGCATCGCGGAACGATCTCTTCGGCTGTTTGGTAATCTTGCCTGAGCGGTCTTTCTCCTTCGAGCTAGCGAAAGAGCGTTTGCCGAACATGTTGACCGAAGAGCGGAATCGAAGTAGCGAGCGACGAAGTTTCTCGTAAAGAGTGGACAGGTTAGTGACGCAGCAGCAAGTAAGAGAAATGGAGCTCCGGAAACTCTCAGATTTCGCAAACCTTTCGGGAGAGAAAAGTCGTTGAAAATCCGAAGAGCTTAAGCGAGTCTACCAACACTGGTGGTGAAGATAAAGCACGCTTTGGTTGTCGAACTCAAGCTTGTCGTGAGGCGTAAAGGCTGAAGATTGTGGGGTTGCGGCCTGTTAAATACTGGCGATGCCAAGTCGCCGCCCCTGTCGCCTGGGACAACTAGCGCTGGCACGCTGGGCTGTGTCACGCAGAGTGTTATCGCTATTCGCCAATTGCTGCATGCGAGCTGCAGTAGATATCAGGCTGCGAGGCGCCATCATTGATTGTTGTGAGTGCTCATTCGAGGCTTTCCCAAACATGGAAGACGATGGATTTCTGGCTCGAGGAGTGACGATAAGCGAGTATCAACGGCAAGCGGTATGACGTTGGACCTAGCAACGTCAATATGGAGCGCAGAAATAAGTTAGCATGGGCAGGGAAGTTGTGTTTGAATTCATAGCCGTTTTGATCGGGCCGTCAGGTGTGCGCGTCGCGTCTCTGTCGCGATGTAACGTGATCTGGGTGTTGGGCAGTTGGTGACTCACAACAAAAGTGAGTGTGCCTATGAGATGAGCCCAATTTCCAGTCTTGCAGCCCTGCATAGCGCATAAGTTTAGGAAGACGTCCTCCGACGGAGACAGAACCTAGAAGTAAGTTCGGAGCTCCGAAGTATAATGCAGCGCTTATGCGCTATGATGGTGCGTGAAAGCGTGAAAGCCTGCCTGCGTGCCTGTCGCAAGCTGTCGTTGCTGTCAGGCCCAAGCTGAAACACGATAGCTTGTCAAGCGGTCAAAACCACGTGTTCTAGACGGATCGCGAGGATGTGCAGTCTCGGAGATATACGTGCGGTATGGACCGGGGCGGCTTGATAAGATATCAGGACGGGGGTGCACCTTGATGTTCGGCACTCGCGAATGAGGCACCAGAACCGAGACGAGTGTTCCTTGGTGATGGTATGACGTCGTCACGTTGCTCGAACGTCAAGTGGAGTCCCAACGTGTCGCAGACATCTTTTGAAGAGAGACAGAGATGTAACTGGCAACGTGTGAATGCTAGCGTGATCCTGCTACCAGAACGTGTGCAGGCGATCGTCTACCGGGCCGCGTGCGGAGCTTTGACTAAGGAATCGAGGTCCCTCGTCATCCATAGGCAACTTTCCCCACATCTACAACCCTCTTTTCACGTCAATCACCTGCCACTGCACTGCATCCGCCTACCCACGAGCGCAGTTACGGTGTTGCAGTCTATCCTTACTCTCCGCACTTCCTTTACCTGTGCACCAGCTTCTGCCTGGCTACTTAACTACACCGCCTACCCCGGTGCAGTCCCAGAGTCTCTTGCACGAGACAGCCTAACCTACAAACAACTCACTCAACCAACCGTAAACATGAGCACCGGAGCGAAGAAGCGTATTATGAAGGCAAGCCACTATATGGAGGCCGGCGCAGAAGTTATCATACTAACCGGGCCACAGGAGTACGGCGAGTGCATGGCTGACACACCGCCGGGTATGAAGATCAACTTCGACGAGCAGAACATGACCAAGTGGGAGGTGTTGATGGACGGGCCAGCCCAGTCGGCGTACGCTGTAGGTTTGATCCATGCGCCCTCCGTGCGGCGTGGGTAGCGCTTGCTAACAGCCTGCAGGGCGGCCACTTCAAGCTCGAGATTACCTTCCCGACCGAATACCCCTTCAAGCCACCCGTCGTCAGCTTCCGAACCAAGATCTACCACCCCAACGTCAGCAACGACGACAAGGGGTCCATGTGCCTGGGTCTGCTGCGCGCTGACGAGTGGAAGCCGCCAAACAAGGTGGTGTCCGTCCTGCGCCTCATCCAGACGCTGCTCATCGAGCCCAACCCCGACGACGCCATCGAGCCGTCCATTGCCAACGAGTACCGGGAGAACCGCAAGGAGTTTGAGAAGAACGTAAAGGACTGGGTCAAGCGCTATGCCAAGTGAGGGGTCACGGGTCCTCTACCGGCCAGGCGGATATGGGCATCGATTAGAGTAGGCAGTCGCACAGGGCCCGTCGGATACATATTGCATCTTTGGCGTTCGGCGAAATTTGCACGCGGACGGAACACGTCTTGACCGGTGTGGGCGAAGAAGCATCCAATGTTTTGCAGATCGCGATGCATCCGCAGCTTAGGTAGGCATCGGGCGATTATGCAGGGTAGACTTACTCGGGCTCGCCAAATAAGATGAGTGCAACCGCAACATGTCGTCATGTCCCAATCTCCCAGCGTCGTCTGTGCCAGTGCTGTAGAAGCGAGCCGCAGGGCAGGACAAGGGGGAGCCTGGGAAATTCCTTCTCGAAGCCCGCAACAGGCTTCGACGCCTAGTGCACTTCCCAACTGAGATTGCTGCGTGCTTAGCTGTCAGCTGTCCAAGTTTATTCTCTATGCGAGTGGTGCTCGAGCGCAGTGCTGGCAGCGAGTGCAGGGCCAAGCTAGCGAGTCAAGCGCAACAAAGCGTGTGGCACGCGCCTCGCAAGTGTTCCAGCAAAGCAAATAGTGCATTCATGTAATCCGAGAGAGCCGGCCAACATGTGTGATGGCTGCGAGGACTTGTCGCCAGGGCACAAGACCGACTAGACAAGGCCGTCGACGGTGTATTGCTTCGTGATGACTGCACCCGGGCTGAATATCCCCGGCACCTCTGATAGGCCGGGAGCGCGTCAATTTCGCGAATTCCTGCTCGAGGCGGCGGGCGGTCGGTACCTGTTGCAGCGCTTATGCAACTCTCCTAATTTGTGCCGTTGCATGTCAGAGTAACGAACTCCTCTGACACGCCCGCTGAGGTCCACCAAGCTCCTACCGGCCCGCGACCTCCCAGCCTACAGGAATCGGGGATGAGGGAAGCGCCGCGTCTTGGCAGCGACTCAGTGAACGGACGGATCCAGGCGCGGGAGCTGAAGGAGACTTTCCTGCTACACGTTGCAGGCACCCATCCCTCACCACCGTCTGATTGCACCGCGCCAGTGCCGCACGTCACGTTCCTTATCCTTCGCATGCCCTCATTCTTTACCTGACCCCATTCACACCCAGAGCTCTGAAGCTCCCCACGTCGACCCGCCGCCGCGCCCCCAGAGCAGGCCTCCACCACCCAACCAACGCCCATTCACGATAATTCTCACATCCACACCTGCGCTGCACCCGAGAATGTTACCGCGAATTTCAACCTCCGAGCTGTCCTGTTCCCCGGTCGAATGAGCGCCCGTCCCGCCGACGCCCACCACACCCGCACCCCTTCACCACGCCATGGGCGACGCTCTCCTACGTGTCGCTACAGGCGTCTCTCCAGCAGCCGAGCCGGAGCCATACGTCCCCTACCGCTCTCCCACGGCGGAATACACGCCACCGACATCGCCCCAGCCACAGCTCCCGTATGCGGCGAGAAGAGGCTTTGGAGCGCACCGGGCCAAGCACCCAGCTGAGCTCCAGATGGACACAGCAGACGCGCCACTCTACGAGCGGCCCGCCTACAGCCCGTCACCTGCAGACAGCCCGACCCTTCCGCTTGCAGCACTGCCTTCCCCCGGCTTTCCCCAGCGCCATCGCGCTCCTTCCCTACTTCGCCATGCCGCCGTCCCTCCCCCTCCCAACGGCGTGCAAGCGGGAATGGCATCTGCCCCAATGTCCCCCATAATGGCTCCTGCCATGGCCCGCCAGGACAGCGGCCCTCGCTCGCCTGACCTCCGCGCTATTTTCAACCCGCTCGCCAGCAATCCCGTCAATTCGACCGGGCCGTCATGGGACTCTTCCAACGAAGACCTGTCTGGCTCACCCAGCTCCCCTCTAAGGCCCCGTGGAATGACCAACTCTTCGCAAAATTTCCATCCAACACCGCCTCTGAGATCCGTGACCTCGATCCCCGACTACGCCCAATACCGAGGCAACGAACGCTCCAATCTATCCGGCACCTACAAGCCGAACAGAGGTGTTCCGAACTGGTCCCACACTGACTACTACCCTCCCCCACCTCGACCGTTTCGTGGCGAGGAGCCACGGGCCAGTTTCAGATCCGGTTGGACCAATGCGTCTTCCAGTGTACTCGAGACTAGTGGCACGGAAAGAAGCAGTATTGTCACTGCACGGAGCTCCATCGCCAGTGATCGACACAACAGCGTCTATTCCCGGGATCCATCGAGAGATCGCCTGGAACGCCTTCGGGAACGCGACGGTTCCCCGGAAACTATACTGACTTCAGAAATCGCCGAGGAAGATGAGAATCTAGACGCCGTTGGTGATGTGTTAGATTCATATTACTACGATGAAGAAGATGAGGAGCGTAGTCCTATCATGGAGCAGGATGAACGAGACATGCACAGCCCCTCGCCAGCAGGTCTTGACGCGGAACTCCCCGAGCTGTCGCAAACGCCCTCTCGCGATTTTGATTCCCTGGACTCCTTTCAATCGAATGAAAGCCTCAAGCAATGGGATGATCGGACACGACTTTCAACGCACAGTAAACTTGGACGTAACGCGGATTCGAAGGAGCTGTTGACAATTCGTCCTCCTTCCGGCTCGGATGTGGACGAGGTATACAACCTCGATCCGACAGAGCGAAAGGCGCTGCGAATCGAATTACTGCCCTCGGTACAAGTGAGCCCGTTCCAGGCCGCATACACCCCACGAACAATCGAGGCCGCAACGCAACAGTCCAGAAAGAAGCGATCGAGCACAGTGAAACGAACAAGTGAAGAAGCACCGAGGCGTGTGTCTGTCACACTGCAAGCTCTTGCTCTCAGAACCACGGAAGCCAAGGGCCACCGCTCGAGTAGATCGATGGGTAGCCGCTCGCAGCTAGACCATATCCGTCGTGATATTTCCAATCTTCCACAACTGCCCCCAAGTCGGTCGCGAATGTCGCGCCAGGATTGGGCCAACATCGAAGCTTACTCCAAGCGACACAGCAAGAGACCAAGCGTCCCTCGCACTTTTTCCAGTGAATCTCTTGCCAGTTCCCATGTTCCTCAATCTCCGCCTATGCAAAGATCTGAGCCGCTCCCTGAGCTGGACGAAGACGAGGCTATTCCTCGTCGCGCTTCCACGAGTGTCTTCGACCGAAAAAGCGCACTGTTCGATCTTG
This sequence comes from Alternaria ethzedia, assembly GCF_023757985.1. Lineage (NCBI taxonomy): Eukaryota > Fungi > Ascomycota > Dothideomycetes > Pleosporales > Pleosporaceae > Alternaria > Alternaria ethzedia. The sequence goes on from NW_026056228.1 coordinate 103,173, forward strand.
GCATGATGTCTCAGCTCACGACAGCCAAGAGCAAGCCCGAGTCCCCAAGAGGCCCTACATTGGCACCTCCCAGCCAAATCCCCACCGTAATACCTGGCCTGCGAAAGACGGCTGCCCCTACCGAGAGAGATCGCTATGGATTCAAGAAAGCTTCCGATAAGATCAACGTGCAGGAGTACAACGCATGGGCTTCCAAATACGAAGACCACATCTCCCGCCGGAGAGGCAAATGGATTTCCTTGATGGCTAAGCAAGGTCTGTCAACGAATGAGCCTACTAGGTTCCCTGAAATGTGCGAGAAGGTCAAGCGCTATGCTCGCAAGGGCTACCCTCCTGAGTGGAGAGGTGCCATGTGGTGGTACTATTCTGGTGGCCAACATGTGCTTGCGCGAAAGGAAAATGTAGGCTTGTACAAGTCTCTGGTAGCTCGTGTCAACCGTGATGAGCTCAACAAAGACGACAAAGATGCCATTGAGCGCGATCTTGACAGGACATTCCCCGACAACATCCACTTCCGCCCGGAAGCAGCGACTGATCTACTGGATGGCGAGTCTGACGACGAACCAGTGTTGATCCAGGACCTGCGCGAAGTCCTATCTTGCTTCGCCCTGAACAACCCCAATATTGGTTACTGCCAGTCGCTCAACTTCATCGCCGGCCTTCTTCTATTGTTCCTGAAGCAGGACAAGGAGAAGGTCTTCATCCTTCTCACAATCATCACGCAAAATCATCTGCCTGGTGCTCACGCTCGCAGCTTGGCAAACACCGAGGTCAATGTCCTGATGATGTTGATCAAGGACTACCTGCCAAAGGTATGGGCATCAATCAACGACACCGATCTCATCAACAGCGGCGCCGGCTCCAACGCTCACCCCAACTCCAAGTTCCAACGCCAGCCCACAGTGGCCCTTTCTTGCACTTCCTGGTTCATGAGCATCTTCGTTGGTGTTCTGCCAATCGAAACGGTACTCCGCGTTTGGGACGCCTTTCTCTATGAAGGACCCCGTGCCCTTTACCGCTACGCCCTTGCCATCTTCAAGCTGGGTGAACCAGAAATCAAAAAGTACCGTCCTGGCGATGGCGAGATCTTCATGGCAGTCCAGACACTGCCCAGACGTTGCCTCGACCCCAACATCCTGCACGACCTGGCGTTCGTGAAGAAGGGGTTCGGCAACCTGTCACAGAACGTCATTGACCAAAAGCGCATGTTCTGGCGTGAACAGAACATCCTGGCGCACCAGACTTCGGTCAAAACCACAAACGGTCGGCGAATGCTTACCGTACCACAAGAAGAAGATGAAGACGACGATCGGGACAGCCTCAGGAAGGCCATGGGCATGAACCGCCTGCGCCGTCGCGCATCCCGCAAGTTCCGCCAAATGGGCATCAAGTGAAGGAGCCAGACTTCTCTCCGCCCACACCATCAACAAAGAATCAGTCAACCAACTGAACGTTCAGCACGAGTCCAACGTTTCTCGGCCGTGCCTTTCTCACTTACATATACGTTTGCAGCGTTTTATCTCCTCATCGTCCGGCGTTTTACCAAAAAAGAGAAGGTGGTCTATCTGGGTTACTTTGCTTTACCTTCTTGTATAATAATCACGATATACCCTTTTTGCGGGCGGAAGCTTTTCAACTTGAACGAAGGATTGTAGAGAGCTAGAAGGGATGGAGACGGGAGTGCTTGTCGCAAGCATAGCATCGCATCAGATGGACGTGCTTTTTGTTGGGTAATGGTTACGATGTTATGACCCTCATCAGTCAATCAATATACCCTGTTCGTCCTGCTTAGAAATACTTCGACTTTGCTGTATCTGCTTGCTGTGGATGAAGACCTGCTGCGGAAGGGTCCACGAACCAGCGCGCGCATGTGAATCACAACTACGTTTCACCTGATTGGCCCAGGACCAGATTGCGGGGCACTAATCCCCCACCATAGATTTTCGGCGTACGCCGCTCTAGCCTTGCCTACCTAAGTAGGTAACCATTTCTTGACTCTCCCGCGGGCGGACAGACTTTTTTTTTGCAAAAACAATTCCACACCTCCGTTCAACTTTGATTACACTCTTTACGCCTTGGAGATATTATCCAGAATACTACCGCGAAAATGGTCGAGAAGGTTTACGTCACATACAACCAGGTACGTTCTTTCGAGGTCCAATGTTACACATGCGATCAGACACCCCGCGCACGCACGCGCGTGAGGTGTCTCTGTGTCACCACGATTTTTACGACGCGAGGCTGGTGTCGCGCCATGCAGATGTTGCAGAAAGCGATGCTAGAGACTCAGTTCGTATCGTATCCATGCGACCACGACAATCGAACCCTTGCGCAACACGAAGCAGCAAACAAAGCACAAAGTCCACAGCTAACAACCCCCCTCCGCACAGGTGCACAAGCTGTGCCAAGAAGCCGCAGACCAAATCCTCAATGACTTCAAGCCCAACCTCATGATCGCCATCGGCGGCGGCGGCTACGTCCCCGCGCGCATCCTCCGGTATTTATATCCCCAAACCCCACACACACAAACACTGTACATACCAGACACACAAGAACTAACATACTTGTTTGACAGATCCTTCCTCAAGCGCTCAAACAGCCCCAACATCCCCATCCAAGCCATCGGCCTCTCCCTCTACGAAACCCTGCCCACAACCACAGACAAAGACGTCGAGACCCCGGGAACAAAAGTAACCCGCACACAATGGCTCGACCTGTCTTCTCTCGAGATGGCGAATCTGATTGGCAAGAACGTGCTTATCGTCGATGAGGTCGACGACACGCGCACGACGCTGGAATACGCAGTCAGGGAGTTGGAGAAGGATGTGGAGGCTGCGGTCAAGAAGCTTGGAAGGGAGGGCGAGAAGACGAATTTCAGTATTTTTGTCCTGCATAATAAGGATAAGGCGAAGAAGGGGGCGTTGCCGCAGGAGATTCTCAAGGGGAGGTATAGTGCGGCGAGGACGGTGGGGGATGTTTGGATTTGTTATCCTTGGGAGGCTACGTATGTCTTCTTCGCTCTCTTTTTACCTTTTCCATATGGTTTGGGATAAGTGCTAACAGTGATTTAGTGACATCGACGAGCATGACCGTCTTTCGAGGGAGCAGGAGGGCAAGCAATAGCTAGTCGTGTTTGTGTCTGCATCTGAGGAAGGATACGAGGGAGATTACGACAACGATGAAAGAGAAAAGTCTGCGTGACACTTACGGCATTCGATCGGTAGCATTTAACGGACGGATGGGATATACTGGAGTTTGAATGGATTGGATAGCAAGAATAGATATTGAATGAGCGAATGACTTGACATGAATGATCGTGCCAATCTAACGGGTTTACCATTTCACAGTTCAGATTCGTTATCGGTCATGGTCGACTGGTTGGTGAAGAGTTGATTGTAGTAGAGGTTTTGGATGCTATGGCGTGCGAGGTATGAGATATGGAGCAGGGTAATCTGGGTGCAGTAGAGAATTCGGAGTTGGTCAGCGTCCTGTTGTATGGAAAGTTACTAGGGTTTGCTAGAATCCCTATCGCAATTCCAAAGTTTGCGACACATACACTACTATATCTCAATGACTAGTCAGATTCTGAACGTAATGAAAGCTCCTGCCTCCGTCGTTCCAGCTCCGGCCCCCAGATCTCCTTTACACGGGCATATGGCCGAGACTGTAGCCACCCCTTGTAATGCGGTTGATCGAACCAAGTATCCAAACCCTTCAACACCTCAAGCTCTCCCTGATCAAAGAACGATCCACTCTCCTGTGGTTTCCTCCCCTCATCGTCGTCGTCGAAGCAGAGTATGTAGAATCTATTTCCCGCGTTTCTGATAACATAGTTTTCGTTCATAACAACGGGTGCGTTGATATCGAGATCGAGTGACTCGTCGTCTGTTGATTCAGACACGATGGGCTTGTAGGCTCTGCCGTTACTGGCGTCCTCAACCGCATTCATATCATGTTTGTCGGCTTTCCGGTCCATAAGCGCAATCGTGTCACGCATTTCGCCTTCGACGTCTCCGTCCCAGAATGCGGCATAGCATGTGTCCTTCCACCACGCCATGGCACCGTTGGTATCTGAGTATTCGGGGTGTTCGTAAAGCCGGGAACCCTCCCATACACTCATGTCCATTTCTTCTTCGTTGAATCGCACTAGGAAGGATGACTTGCCGTTGGTGTCTCGCATGACTATCGACAGTATGTTCTGCTTGTCGTCGACTGGGACAAAGGTGTTTGGATCACGGGAAAAATACGAGAGAGAAGTTACCCCGTGGAGGTTTGCGTGGTGTGTGCTGAGACACTCCCCGCTGTATGTGTAGCGACCGAACGCGAAGAACTGTTGGTGGAAAGGAACGTCATTGTTACGTGCGGCATTGGCAAATAAGATGATTGTCTGGGTCGCGGGCTGTATGATAGGAGCAATGCCAAGGGATTCGTTCTCGCTAGACTCTGATTAGCTTTACGTGCAAAGAATGCATAGAGTATCCCAGTGTTGGTGGATTCCTTGGCTTCAAAGGATACGAGCACCGCTCAGCAACCCCAGAGATTACTTACACGACATCTGTCCCCCAGAACATGTTACCGGGTTCGAATTTAATATCGAAGGATCTTCCACGCTGGGAGTCGTATTCCCAGATATACACCGATGCAAAACCGGAGTCGATATGATAACATGCGACAGTGCGCTCTCGACAGGCAACGCTGGCGAAATAGTTGTTGTTTGGTACTCTGAACTTCTTGCAACCGCGTTTGCCATGCAATTCGTGAACGTAGCAGATGTTCGCCCAGGTTGTTAGCGCCACAATCTCATTAGATACGAAGACGTCCTCAATTCGTTCACGGCCTTCGCCACCCAGAAAGCGAAGATCCCATGTAGCTAGATCGAGGACGCAAACATTTCGCGATCGGTTTTCTGGAGTGAAGGTTAGGCTTTGCCAGATGAGACTGTTTCCTGCTAAATAGATATCATCTATACTGTCTTCGGGTTTTATCTTGTAGACTTTGCGCGGCTTGCCGGAACGAAAGGCATGGATCTTGCGGGCTTTCTTCTGACACAGAGCGTGGTCGGCATCTTGGAAGTTGACAGTACCTTGGTACCAACTGTCGAGGCTTGCTTTGATCACGTGTAAGCTCTGAAGAGTGTGATTCCATCGTCTTGAGACACTTTGCAAGCGGTAAGGAGCAGCAACGTCTAAATGCGAGAACACCTGTGCCACTAGCTCAACGGGTAGATTGCCGATGACGTCGAATTGGAAGGTACGACTACTTGTCGTGGCGTGGAGTGTCCTCCATTCATATGGCGATAATTCCGCTGTTAGAGCCGTGAGTGCCTTTTCTCTCTCATGTACATGCATGCGTCGAAACGCGTCGATGAAGTCGGTAGCCATGCTGCTTTTTCTGCCGATCAAAGGCAGGGCTATCAATAGGATGGCGACTCGCCACCCGAGCGGTCGGTGACAGACTGGTGCGGTGACGGCAGGTGGTAGCGTCGGGGTAAAGCTAACGTTCTGCGTTGACGGCACCTGGGTTGGGCTGGGGAAAGTCGGTCGAGGCTGACTCGAAGGAAGGTTGGTGGTTGACGTTTATCCAAGGAGGTCTGTGCGTGTAGGCTGCCTGCAGACCCTGGACCCTCCCCTGGCTTACACCACGCGTGAAAGCCGAGGATGGCGCAGATGCTCGCGAGTCGTACTAGCAATGTTTGACCATGGGCAAGGGAGTCAGTCGGCTTCAACTGCCCGGCAGCATTTGAGGCAACTCTGGCGAAGGTTCGGTATTCTAGTCTGTGCCACTGCCCTTCCGCATCCGCAGCCGCATCACGGGCACTCGGGAGGAGCATAGGCATATGAGGCGCATTATATGCTGACCCCGCAGCAGAAACAGTTCGCGTTATAGTGATATTAGCGGTGGGTTATTATGGTCGAGCAATGTTTCAGTGTCTCGACCTGCAGCTGGCCGAGGGCAGGGGTCGCGGGCACATGCAACGTCGACAAGGAGCGACGTCTTTGCCGTGAGCTGCATGCCATTGCCCTACCATGGCAGCAAACCCGGACAGCGGGCCATGGGCTGTCAGCGGGCGTTGGGGTACCTAGAGCTACACAGTGCTGAGGGCGGTGATAGATAGGTAGATAAATGAAGATGACCATGTGTCCCCTCAGCGTTGGATGACACTTGGCTCGGCTGGTGGTGCGCTGTGGCCTTCAGATGCTCCCGCAGCACGCTCCCACATCGCGATCCCCCATAGTATTCTCAGCGGTAGCGCTACCGTTCCGCCCTCGACGCCCCGTGCCTGGACCTCCTTTCCGTCCGTAGCCAGTGTTGCGACACGCCGGCATATCTCGCCGCGCCTCGCAGCTTGCAAGTTCCCACGAACCTGTCTCCTCCTCCCTCCGCCAAGCCTCGCACGCTCAAACACAGTATCCCGGAGCATCTGGAATTGTCGTCGTCGTCAGCGCTCGGACCTGCCCCTCGGACTGCGCGAGCTCCTATTCCTCAGCGACGGCCGCTCCCGATCCGACAAAGGACCACTGGCACCGTCTGCCACGCCGACTTTTTCTGGAACCATATTTCTACGGCTCGCGCAGGCGCTAGAAGAAATCCCCAAGCCTAGGAAGCTTCCAAGACGCTCGCCCGCCGATTCGAAGCTTCTGCGGCGACGTCGGCCACACATATCGCATGCTCCTCCGCATCTTCTCCGCCCGCCCACGCTCGCTGCCACCGCAAGTCGGGACCCTGCATCCACCCGGCCTCAAGCATTTTTCGAGACACTTCTGAATCTCTGCGCCCATCGCACGCTGCTCAATTCCCTTTCCCCTGCGCGACCCCCGTGCGCCCGTCTCCACGCACGCAGCAGGCCTGACAGCTCAACACCACGCCTGCTCTCCACATCGCCCACATGGCTTCTGTCGCAGAGGCCCGCCGCAGTCCCTTTTCGGGCGACCCTCACCATCCCAACCTGCACAAGTCGATTCCCATCCTGCCCTCGTCGAGCCCGAGGCTTGCGGCGTCCCGGGACCCCATGGACATCACGCCCTCGTCGTCGAACATGGGCCCGCCCAACGAGCGCACCCAATCGGTCTCGTTCCAGCTGCCGTCGCAAAGAGAAGGAAACGGCGATTCGGAAAACACTTCGCCTCCCAATGGCAACACCGCGCCTGCAGTGGGCGCTGCCGCAGCTGCACAACAGCCCAAGGTCGTCCAGACGGCCTTCATACACAAGCTATACAAGTACGTGTGCCGCAACAGTACGCACGCGATGCGACACTAACACGACACAGCATGCTCGAAGACCAGAGCATCCAGCACCTCATCTCCTGGGCGAGCACTAACGAGAGTTTCGTCATGTCCCCCTCTAGCGAGTTCTCCAAAGTGCTTTCGTACGTACACCTGAAGCCACGGCCGCTTCAGGCTTTCTGACTAACATATCCCAGGTCCTACTTCAAGCACACCAACATTTCCTCATTTGTGCGCCAGCTGAACATGTACGGCTTCCACAAGGGTACGTGTCCAATTTCTTTCCGCCATGCCATAATCACATGCTGACTGTACCGCTGCAGTGAGCGACGTTTTCCACACTGGATCGCCAGACACTCCGCTTTGGGAGTTCAAGCACGGCAACGGAAACTTCAAGCGAGGCGATCTGGTCGGTCTGCGCGAAATCAAGCGACGTGCTTCTAGACATGCCCTCGTCCATCGCGAGTCCTTCCCCGCGCCCAAAATGCCCCTCGGCCCACCAGCTGGGCAGGCGGTCGACCCAATGCCGGATCCTGTCGAGTCACGTCTCCAGAGTCTCGAATATAACCTCCATGACATGCATGCGCGCATGCAGCGGTCAGAAGACACATGCGCATACCTTACTCAAAGGAGTTCGGTGCTAGCCGAGGGCATGATGAAATGCCACCAAGTAAGTCGATCGTCTAGACTCCAATATACAACAGCTAATAGATTATACAGTGGAATCAGGACCTTGCAAACCTCATCATGCAAATGGTGCCGGACCCGGAAAACCCTATCCATAGGGATGGTACGCGTCAATGCTCAAACCTTATCTGCGCGACACACACTGACTTTTGCAGTCGCCATGATGCAGCGTGAGATTGCTCGACAAACAGACATGCTCCGAGCATTGGAACCACCAGAAGATGCACCTCTCTCCGCACGCCAATCCTACTTTATGCAAGTAGACAGCAGCAACGGCCCACCCCTTTCACCCCGGCAAATGCCACAAGACAATCTAACAGAATCGCGGAGAGGATCCTTGGCGAACGTTTCACGGCAAGCTCCATACAAGGCTCCGATCCCGGCCCATCTTGCAATTTCTCCGCGACGTTACGGTTCAATAGGCACGGGTAATTACTCTCCATCTTCAGCCAGAACCCCAGTTTCCCATCAGCCACCCCCACCTCCTCCACCACAAGTCCAGCAGCCGGGAGGTGCAAACCTGGGGAGCAACTTGCCAAGCACTTTGTCCCCTCCGTATAATCTATATAGGCGGCACACCTCGGCAGATATCCGCTTACATGGTTGGCAACCGCAGCCACCCAACGCTGCCGTCAATTCGCCATACGCTTCTGGTTACAACTCCACGCAATGGCCCTCGTCACCGCGCCATCCACCTATCGGAGGTGGTGACCAGCAGCTCCGTGATGCATTGGAATCGTATCAATTACCCCGCGGTCCACGGCAAGCACAGTCAAGACACGGCTCTCCTCCACCGCCAAATGAAAATATGCCGTCGACATTAAATCCAGATGCTGGCTGGACACTACCGGGAGCTAGATACCCTTTCAAAGGCCTCGACACTGGACCACCTACTCGACGATCTAGTATGGCGTCCAATGTCCACTCGCTCCTCAATCCCGCGGAAACTGCGGAACGCAGTGAGGAGGATGAAGCAGATGACGTGCGTAAGCGAAAACGCATGCAGTGATGATCATACTCCCCCTGTCCGACGCAAACTCTTGTTGTGTCACGCGACTTCATTTATTCTGTTGTGTCTTTGCGTTTGGGTATGGCGTTCAGCGAGTCCCGCTCCGGACATGAGATCCATATTTTTCGATTCCCACATCCTCATCACGGCGTCTGGATATGTCTACCCATATTCCATTTCCTATTTTTCTTATCCATTCCTTAATTCTTATCGAAAAAAAGCTGCTTGCATAAAGACATGTACATGCATTGGGTGGTGACGACTTTCGGTATTGCTGCTCATTGATAGGGAGTAATTACGTGTTTGAGTGTCGATGGATTGGCTCTCAATCCACTTTGTATGTTGGCAGCCGGATGGTCAGGTTTGGGTTGTGCTGTGCTAGCCTCGCATGAGGGTTAGTTCGGATACAATGTGAACTTCGGTTACTTGTGATTACCTGGTGTTCTTACATACCGACGTTTACAAGCACTGCATATACGAGCAATCCCCTGACTACCCCGTTGTACAATACATGCAGTGGTCGCCGATGTCGCACATGTGGAAGGTTGACCCTGACGCGCATATGATGTCGATGCTGATCAGCTGGACGGATCGAGTGAGGTTCGGATCACGGATTCCAGTTCGCAGAAAGATGACTACTAAATGTGGGGTGCCACATAGACCATTAGTGAGTAGAGAGAGAGACGAAGAACCGATAAGTTTTGATCCTTTGCATTCAGTAGGAAAGAGTATACTACAACAGCAGTATAAAACCCAAGACTCCATCCCATCCATCAGGACAGAAAGATAGCGACCGTAGCCAACCAGCCATCCAAACAACCCCCCCGAAAACACCAAACACCGCCCTCCATCCCATATATACAATCCTCTTTCTTTCAACCCCAACCCCCCTTACCAACTTTCCTCTTCAACCCTAAACCCTATACCCAAGCCACCCAATAGTATTCGAATAAACACTCAAATTATCCCTCCAACCCGCCTTATCCACCCCATCCACCGTAATCATCCACTCACTGCCCACCTCACTCAGCGCAAAAGCCTGCACACTGCTATCCCCCTCAATACTAAAAATCCTATTCTGGCATATCCGCGCCCCACCACTCGCATCCGCGCTCGAACAACTAGTGCTGTAATTGCGGAAGAAGGAATACAAACCCCCACCGTAGACAAGCACGTTCTTTGAGTTCAGCACGCGCAGGCCGTAGGCGGAGGCGCCGGATGGGTATACGGGGTCGGAGTAGGCAGAGGAGGTGCCGTAGGGTTGGTTGGAGGCGTCGGGCGTGGGCATGTAGTATGGTGTTTCTGTTTGGATGAAGCCGGCGAAAATATTAGACGCGCCGTTGAATTGGTACTGGTAGTTTGCGTGGTGTTCGACGCCGTTGGCCCAGAGCCACACGTTTGAGGCTTCGACGTGCAGGCCGCGGCCCGTCAGGATGGTGATTTGCGTGCTGCGCGCATCGTCCATGTCGTGGTCGGCCGTCCAGAACCAGTTGTTCTCGAAGTATGCGCCGTTGGCGCCCTTGGTTACGTGTACGTTTGTGTGGGCGGCCATGCATTCGGGTTTTACGCTGCCGACGGTGGACGGGCACTGCGCGACTTGCAGGTTTGTGCCTTTGGCGCCGCCGATGCGCGTGTGCACGTCCCAGAGGCCGGAGCCGCGGGAGGTGTTGAGGTTGTATTGGATTACGATGGCGCCGGGGGTGGCGCCTTGGGTTTGCACGATCATGTCGGACCATTCGATGCGGCCGCTTTCGCCGGGCTTGCCGATTTGCATGATGGGGATGGGGGAGTCTTTGTTGGAGAAGACGGAGCCGGAGCCCATGATTGAGGGGAAGGTCTCGCCGACCATGCGGGAGCCGGGGGGGACGTAGATTGTGTTGGTTACTCTGTAGACGCCGTGTTCGAAGAAGAGGACCTTTTGGACAATGATTAGCCTCGGATTATGAGATTGTGTGAGATTGAAAGGGGACGGACCTTGTTAGAGGAAACAGCCCTGTTGATGGCATTCTGAACAGCCTGGGTATCGTCGGTACGACCATCACCTGTGGCTCCACTGCCGCGAGCACTGATAAAGTCGCCAGAGTTGAGGTTCTCGTACTGCGGCTTTGACTTGGCGTAGTACTTGTTGCCATCCAAAAGGCCTCCAGGGCGAGCAACAGGGGTGAAGGTTCCCTGAAACTTCTCCGGACCGTTGGCATTAGGTGCGTACTTATTACCCTGACCCCAAGCCTGGATAGTGAAGGTACCGCCCTGGAGGACGGTAGCTCCGTTTCCCACGACGGCGTTGGGCACGTTGTTAAGCTTGATGTTCTCCAGCATGAGCTGTCCGGCACCAGTAGGAACGCTGTTACGGGTCCATGCCATATCGACAAACTTCTGGCAGTTGGTGATCTCAGAGTCGATGATAACAACAGAGCCAACCTCAAGCTTATTAGCCGAGCCACCGTTGCTCATAGAAAAAGCAGTGCCGCAGTCACTAATAGTAAGACCAGCGTACAACCAGCCCCAATCCCAAATCTGCGAGATACCAGTAATGGCCTTGGAGATCTTGACGTTGCGCATGGTGAACTGCTGGTTTCCAATGTTCATGCCGTACAAGCCACCCTCGATGTCGAGGTCAGCCATGTGGCCACCAGATCCGTTCTCGACGAAGATACCGGCGTGGACTGAGTTCGATGCCTGTGTCATGCGGATCTTGACATTCTGGATGGTCGTGGCTTGTGAAGCGGGCCAGTGGATACCCTGGAAGCCGCTGGTTGGTGCAACAGCTGTGCCGTCGATGATCAGGTTGCGGATCTGCCTCAGGAAGATGTTGGTTGATGTCCAGCCGGGTGCACCGTTGTTCTGGTAAGGACTGGCATCGATGAGAGCAATAGCCTGGAGAGTTGGAGCAGCCTTCAAAACAGGAAGACCTCGGGGGTTGCCGATGAGCTGAGTCATGTAATAGAAGATGATGGGCTTGCCAATGAGGTAAGTTCCAGAAGGAATGTAGACAACGGCCGGGGAATCAGTGGCCGAGTCGCACACGCCGGGACCGCAACGGTTGCCGTCGGCAATGGCACGGTTGATTGCATCGGAATCGTCGGTGACACCGTCGCCTATGGGAGTGTTAGATTTGTACTGAAACACAAAAAGCAAAGTAGCTTACCCTTTGCTCCGTACTCCTTGACGTTGCGGAACACCTTGTAAGCACCGTTGGCGTTGAAGGCAGCTCTTCCGTTGCCGGAGAGGTCGTTCAGCCAGTAGCCATCCGTGATAGCAGCAACTCCCTGGATGCTGCTGATGTTCGAGGTAGGCTCGGTATCATTCACTACGATCTGTCTAGGGAAGCGTGCTGTGGTGTATCAGTAACGAAACTATTCAGGCAAAAGGTCATTGCTTACCGATAGCAGCACCCTGAATGCCGACTGCACTGAGGCAGGTGAGCAAGAAGGACAAATGCATAGTCGTGAGTATATGCCAATAGATAATGGTATGTTCAGTGAGAACACAAAGAGGAGGAGTACAAAGGAGTGTAGACTGTAGTAGCGAGAAGAAGTCTCAGAAAGGGAGACCATGATGCCTATTTAATCTCCCCGTTTGTTCACAGCTACACGTCGTGGTAGTGCGTGATAGGAGAAAGATCCATACACCCACGCGATCATTTGGAGATCTGCCCCCCATGAAGCCTGCCGACTGGCTAGCTAGCGACATCCGGTGATGAGATACTCACCGTCTACCACTTAGGAGGTCATAAGGCCTTGTCGAAGACTAACTCACTAGGCGGCTGCCCCCGTTGCCGTTTGAAGGGTTACATAGCTTACTTAGGTCCCGGCTTCGAGATGTCTTAGCTTGAGTAACATAGTCTGGGGAAAGGGAGGGTGTAGGTACGCGCCCTTCCTTTTCAAGCCACATCTCCGAAGGGTGTTTTGTGTTGTTTGGTAAGTAGAACAGCCTGTTCCATTCTCGTGAGCAGTGTGATATGCTTTACGTCCGCAAGTTGCAGTGGCTATCTGAACATGAATAGCTGCAGATGATGATGATAACCTAACATGCTGCCCAACACATGCTGTGGGTGAGCTACAAGCAGAAGTTGTGAGAAGACTCAGGGGATATGCAACTAACCTCGATGCAGCGTTGGTCACCGGGACGGCCCTACGCATATTATTTCCGTGAAGCGCTGTCCAGTGACTGTGCAAACACCGACCAAACCTTGGAAGCATGTGACGGACGCTAGTGCCAAGACCAGAGCGTTGAAGCCGGCAATTGGCTCCGCGGTCATGAATCTTAAGACCCCAGATTTGCGCCGTCAACAGTAGTTCGCCACGAAGCCTAAATGTGGGGTAGTCTTAGGTAGAAATGCCATGCGTCGCACTGCATGAGTCTGCCCTATGATCTTGCCCTGCAGCATAAGCCTCAAGCGCGCGTGCTCATGTGTTAGTCTCTTAGACGTCAGAGCACTCACTTCACACCCATAGTTGTGATGCGGTGAATGCAGAGAGTCTTGTGAGGCTTCCGCGAGACAAGCAACGTGAAGGCGAGTCCGACACCTTTCTTTTGACCTGCCTGATTGGAACAGACTTGTTTTGAAACGGCGCCAGTCAAAAATCGCAAATGACGACGGCGAAGTCAGGCGCGTGAACGTTGACCACGGAGTGTAGTGTCGTTTGCAGACTCGGGCATGCCTAGATCTGGGCATCTTGGAGCTGTTGCTGGTTAGAGGTCGGCCGAACGCCATGTTTGGAGACAATTTCCTAGGTGTATGCTTTGAGATTGCAACATCGCAAGCGCCTCGTCGAATACCCCAGATGCACAGGAGCCGGGCCTAGGCGACGGTCATGCACAGGGTAGATCATGTGGGTCAGGGTAGATAGATTAAAAGAATCTGGCTATGACCAGTCATGTGGCTAGACTCGACTTACACTTTCGGGCTATCTGCCACTAAGAGCAGGCGCCGACCCAGTAGCTTCGCACATGGCAAAATCTGAGCATCAAGTCGATGAAAAAGTAATAGAATGTGCAATACAGGAGGTCAAGCGAATGTACGCTTGTAACTTCGGTCAAAGTCGGACTGTCCATTCGTGGTGGAGCAGGTGAATAGCTCAAGCGATTCTTTACACGCCTGCCTAAGAGGGTATCTTGAACGAAACCTTGAAATTCGTAGGCTGGAATCGTAGTGTACCAGCATTCAGTATTGCAAAAGGGGTTGAGATGCGCGTTGAGGTGCGCGACATCTCGCCGTCTCTCAGACTTTGCTGAGGGTCGCGGCAGTTATGTTGCGCGATTCCATGCAACCAAACTCCCGACAAGCAGCGAATATGACAGATGGCCACGCGAGCGGTGCGACTTTGCAGATGAGATATTGTATTCATGTACAAGCGTAGTACGCGCTGTGGTGGCCCATGTACTGTCGAGTTTGGTATCCGAATGCCCAGACATTTCGACGGCTACCTCTACCATATTCCGTGGCACATAGTAGTACTGTGGGTCACTGCCTATTCCCGTGCAGAGCGCATGATCATCTAGAGGTATCATAGCTTGGTCGAAAGTCTGATGAACATGCCGTCGGCGATGGTGTATATCGTACCGTTGCCGTCTTCGAGAGTCGCGCGAGCGTATAGTTTGCGACCGCCGTCTTCTATTCGTTCGATCTTGGCTGTGCAGAGAAGCGTCAGCAGGGTTGGCGCCGGCTTCTTGTAGGTAGTGTTTAGATCTGTTTGTGCTCAGCTGGTGTTTCGGTGCTGATGCATGGTATGGACGAACAGGCAGTAACGTAGCTTGCGACAGGCGCGCGGCGACCGTCCTTACTTGCCCTTTGCGCCTTTTTCTCCATGACCTTCCCGATCAAGACGCCGGACATCTCGTCAAGCAACGTTGCCTGGAAGCCGCCGTGTGCGATCTGTGGGTAGCCTTGTAGCCCATCGCCTAGCTCCACAATCGTTTTGATCTCTTTGTATGCGATGTCGCCTGCTTCCTCGTTTTTCGGACGAAACGTAAGAAGCGTTGTTATTGTGCGATCAGTGCCAAGCGTCCCTGCGAAAAAGGAGTCTTCCCCTGATGGCTTTACTGACCGCGAGCTGGTCTCCATCGGCGTCCAGTTGGGGTCGTTGATCAAGGCAGCGGCCCAGGGAACAGACAACAAGTGGGAATATTTCGCGTCCATGATGGCGCATTGATAGTGTTTGCAGTGCGAATCGCGTGTGCTGCCTTCGCGTTCATTGAGAACATGACTGCGGAGCTCGCGAGACTCTGGGGTAGCAAAGATGCCGAGGTGTAACGGCAGGACGGGTTGTGGGGAGCTTGGAGCTCCACCGCTCTGTAAGCCATCAGCACACCTGGGCAACCTCATTCGTTCATGACCATAACAGTCGTCAACACTTCAGAAACTCAACTCCAAAGTCTGCAACCAATGAGTCCCAAATAGACTTCAAATTGAACGATAATTTGAAGGAATCCAAAACGCGCAAAAGCATCACGAAGATCTTCATGTGAAAACGCGCCTCACAATGCAAGACGTCATGCCCACGCGCTAGACACTCCATCAAGCATTCCCACCACCAAAGCACGCACTATCTCTCAATGATGTAGCTGCGTAGCTGCCGAGGTACAGGAGTAGGTCTAGATGTCATAACCAGCCCTTTTTCCCCAGATTCCATGCTCCGCGGTTACACACCATCCTGATTTCATACCATACATCATACATCCTGGACAACAAAAAACTACCCTGGTCAGCAACAATGGTCGACACATCCCACTCCTCCTCCGTCCGCGGCACCCTCTCGAACCCAAAGACAAAAGAAGCCATGAACTCCGATAAACCCACTCCCCGTCTAGGCGACCACGTTAGTCTGAAACCTGAAAACGACGATAGCAAGACTTTCCCTTCAAACGACGCTCCCTCCTCTTCTCCCTCCTCTTCTTCCACCTCCACCTCCTCATCCCCGCCATCCTCAGAAACCTCCTCCATCGGCGCACCCACGCCCTCAGCCCCCTACGTCAAATCCGGTACATCAGCCGGCGGCGCCGACAAGAAGGCCATTGGCAACGGCGGGAGTGCAGGTAGCAAGAAAGAGGAAGGAAAGGAGGATCTGCCGCACAGCAAGAAAGTACGAGGGACGCTTGCGAACGACGATGGAAACAAGGTGAACAAGACGCAACTTGGTGATCCGGCGAGTTTGAAGGCGGAGACGAGTGATACGAAGGATATGGGGAGGCAGACGGAGAGGGAGGGAGGGGATAAGGGGGGGAAGAGTAAATTGTAGGGTTTGGCTTTTAGAGACGGGAGATGAGATGGGGGCATAGCATGGTTGTATATGCCTAGAGCACGGCAAGGCGGATGCGTACATTGCATACGACACTGCCTAGTATCGGATGCAGTGTACGCATCCGCCTTGCCGTGCTCTAGGCCTATGCAATTTCGTTGATATTGTTACTGGGTATCTCTCTAATCTAGTCTATACACTCCAACCACCATCCATCATACTTCTATACACCTACCCATCTACAAACACCTTATCAAAACACTCCAAACCCTCCCATCTCACCCCCCAGCCTCCGTCCTCTGCGGCGCCCACCCCTTAAGCCAACTCCTCGCCCTATCCAAATCCCCACCTTCAGCCTCCATAGCAGCAACACACCACTCCAACCCATACCCCCCCTTCCCCTCAATCCCCTTCTCAGCAGCCACCATCTCAGCCAACGTCCTGCACTTCTGCGTCCTCTCGTCCACGCAAAAGTGCAACGGGGTCTCATACCCCCTCCCATCCATACCCTGCAGGAAAGGCTTAACAAGTGGAATAGCATCTTTAGTCGGAACGGATCTATCTTCCTGGCCTAGGTTCTTCCGACCGGTACGGCAGTACTCGTTCTTACACCACGCTTTCCCGCAGCCGGTCAGGAGCTGGGAGAGGTACCGACGCTCAATACGGCGACGCAGTGCTTTACCTTCTGGGTCGTGGAGCGAGACGTATAGAGGCCCGAAACAGACGCTGCAGAGGCCGATTTCATTGCCGGGGCCCTGACCTTTGCGCGTCCCAGCTCGGGTGTCGCCGGCTTTGTTTGCGCCGTCTTGGGTGCGGCCGCAGTTTACGTTGCGGCATAGGCGTGGTGGGGGGCGGGATAGGCGCTCGAGATCGTGGTGCCGGAGATGTGTGTCCATATCGCGGAAGCGGACGATTTTGTTGCAGAGGTGGCATTCGGTTGTTCGGCCGCCGTCTGCTAGCTCGTGGGGTGTGAGGCCTGAGAGGAGGAGTTCGGGGGATTGGTCGTTGGGGTCGCCTTCTTGCGGGACTTGGAGGTGGCAGAAGCGGCAGAGGATTAGTTTGCCGGGACATACGGTCGTTTTGTGATGGGAGAGCATGGGCATTGATGGGAATTCCATGTCGCATATTGAGCACATCTGTGGTGTGTGGTAGAGAGCGTCGTGCTTCTGGTGGCTCAATGTGGTGTTTCCGTTGAAAGTATCGTGTGGACAATGCCAATGGTTCTGGAAAGCCGGCGAGCGCTTCTGGAAGACTTGACCACAGCCTTGGGGGCAAAGGATGTTGTTTCTTAGACAGAAGTTCTCGTGCAAGAACAGTGAGCCTTTAGGAACTACTTGTTGGCAGTTTTTGCAGATCACTTCGTCCGGTCCCACCGCTTTGGCATTCTCAAGGGCCTCGTCCAGCCCATCCATCCCTTCTGTCTTGGGGTCGAAAATCGACACCTTCAGACGGAAGGGTTTGGGCGTGCTTGAGGGTGACTCAGATGGGTATGCATGAACTGAGATCCATACAGCTTCCGCATCGTCAAGCTCGACGTTTGTAGGCTGTAATCGTATGCGTTTCGGATATTGACTTCTTATATTTGCGAAAACATGCTCGTCCTCTCGTGGGCGAACTCTCTGTCGTGACGAGTATGGACTGACATATAGATCAATCTCATCTCCATCTTCTACTTCGTCTAGGAGGATTTCCAGCCCCTGAGATCTGTCCCAGGATGTCAGTTCGTAGTCGACGTACTCGCCGTCAAGCACTTGTCCAGGTTGCGCGTTGAATATGTCGACCGCACCGCCGGTGGAACTGCCTTGTGATGTTCCGGGAGCGCGATGCATCTTGGCAGCTATCCTCTTCATAGTCTCGCGTGCTTGTTCTTCGTTCAATGCTTCGATATCCACCTCCAGATCCGTGTCTACTACGCAAATGCCATCTCCTTCGGGCTTGAAGCCGTCTACAAGGAAGCGAAACTCCTCGCGCTTGCCATCAACTCCTCGACCACCATTTATAGCCAGGACCTCTCCGTTCGTCAAGGTTGTAAAGTTGGACCGTAGATGTTCCTCCAGTAGCGACTTCCAATCCTCCGGGTCATAGCCAGCTTCGAGAGGCCGTAGCTTTACGAAGGTGCCCTTTGGTAATTGCTTGGCATGTACTGTGATCTTTGTAGATGCAGCACCTTCTGTCCCCAGAGGAATTGCTCCATTCGACATAGCCACGTCATCTTCATCCTGACCATTCGGGCTGGCATTCCTAGAAGGCTCCGCAGATTGTTCCTTGATTCCCAATGCCTCTTTCAGAAAACTGCTCAGTACAACCTCGCCCTCCTCTGCGGAGAACTCGCGTATGCCTGCATGTACAACTCTGCCATTATCCGGGTTGACCAAGCGGAACGTAAGCGGGTGGGGCAGCTGCTGGAAGCGGTCCTGCGTTTGTGCTCGTGCGTGGCGCTCGGCGTTGAAGGTGTATGGGTTAAAAGGATCGAAAGCGGTGATGTGCGGTCGATTCGCGTCGACGTGAACGACAGGTGCTGCGGCAAGGAGCTGCTCTAACGCTGATGGGGGAAGGAGTAGTTTGTCGCCGGGTAGCGTGCTTCGCGTCGCATGTGCGAGTTCGTATTGCGCGGACCACTTCAGCTCTGCTGGTTCTGCTTCCGGGTCCATGGTTGTATCGTGTCGGGTCTAGAGAGGTGAAGGTAAAGACTGTGGGAACACATGAATGATGGTACGCTGTAGTTCAGAGGCGTGAGATGGCTGACATATGCGCCTCGCGACTCGAAGCTTCGGTGAATGACTGGCGTCATTGCGCTGCCTCGCCTCGGCCCGCTTGGCTTATCGATAAGCCTCGCGTGGTAACGCGTGAAGATACCGCCACCGTTGAAAGCATACAGCAGAAGTCTAGTTTCACCACTCGCAGTCGTCATGTATATTCTATATTTGGTCTACCATCTTTCACAGTGCAAGCGATGGTTTCCCGATACAACTGCGAGACGGTGACTAAGCTTCTTAGACACACCGATAGAGCCACGAGCATACCTGAGTATCTCGCAACATACAGCCCATATATGTGTAGACGTGTTTGGATAATTCATCATAATTGATCAACAGAAGTGCGCGTCTCAACAAAGATGCGAGAATCTCCCCGGGCACCTAAACCATATCTGTGTCGTCCATGCCAATGCTCCGGTGAGTTTCGATATGTCGATTCATGTTCTAAGCGGCCAACGTGGGGCGAACATCCCCCGGCGGCTTTGCGCGTCGCGTCGCCTACCTGACATCTCGCAGCGACTGTTTTAGCCTGTTTCCACTCGACCACCAAGACTTGCAGCGCGGGCTTGGCTGCAAGACGTGTTCCAATCTATGCTTCATCGCGGCCTGATCGTGCAGGTCCTATGCAGGAAGCTTTGCTGTCCTGCTAATACGCCTCTTGGCAGGGTCTTGCGCTTGCGATCGCCGCAGGGAACGAAGCATCGGCGGTATCCCACGCACCCACAACCCCATCTCCTGCAGCGTCTCAACCTCGATTAGTCTTTCCTTTTGCTCATCCAACACACACCTGCAGTGTCAGATCAGTGGCACGTGCTACTCCGCCCTGCCCTCGCGCTGTGTAATAAAGATTCGGTGAGTACCCATCTAACCTCTGGCCAAACTTCTCTGGTTGCATTCCCCGAGCCCTCACCATGGGCCCTTCTACCTTCAGTGACGACCTTCCTACATCCCTGGCGGACCTGCTTTCCAACACCTTGATCCTGCGCCAAACTGCCCCGTACCTGCCAATATCTGCTCTCCGTAACCTGTCGCGAACTTGCAAATCCCTACACCATGTTGTCTTCCAGTCGCCAGAGGCCTTTCGCTACTTGGATCTCTCTCCGGTGAAGTCTGCTATTGTGCCCTTCGATGGACCTCTTGATATCGGCGGTACCAGTTTCCGTGCTGAGCGCATGGACGAAGCCCTCACCGAAGACGACTTCTACAGCGGCCCTCTACGTCATATCTTCAACAGACTTGAGAAGCTGCACGTCTTGCGCAATGTCCACACACTCGTACTAGACGGGCTCAGCGTAACAGCCGAGCTGGTCAAGGAACTGCTTACTGAGGAACGCTTCAACGTCCGCATACTCTCGATCCGCGAAGCCAAACACTTGAACGAGAGGAAGCTTCAGCAATACCTGCGATACGCGGTCCGACCGTCCAGGCCTGCGGGCACCCCTCGAGTCAAAGGCATCTACATCTTTGGCACCCGCGATCGAACACCGCGCCCTGCGTCGCCCGTCACGAAGAAGCCTTCCCCACATATTCCCAAGGGCGTGACGACTTCACAAGGGGCGCAGATAGGGGCGCAATGGAACGAGAAGTCGCAGCAGGCCTTGGAAGCTGTACTGGCGCGGACCGAGGACAAGTGGTACCAGTCTTCTGGCAAGATCATACCTAAGCGGCCGTCGCCGGAATGGGCAGAGATTCTCCAGGCGTGCGAAGGCATCATCGCTTTCGACGCCGTTCTGTGCAGAGGACCACGCCATGACCCAAGCAAGGCGTACGTCAGAGACGCGACTGCAGATGGCGCACCCCATCCATCCTCGTTCCTGCGGCCTACAGTAGCCACTGTAGCGCTAGGTCCGTCTGGCTGCGAGACATGCCACTCCTCTCCAGAAGGCCCGGCAGTGTTTGGCGACTCCAGTCCGTCGCATCATCCGCTACTCAGTCCGGTACCACTTCATGGGTCCTCCGTACGCGCCGCGCAAATACCACACACTCTCGACGGATCCGCCCCTCCACCTCTCATAGTGCGATGCGAGGACTGCCTGAAAGGACGCTGGTGCGAGAGATGTCACAAGTGGTGGGACGAGAACTGCTACACTGGATCGGTCACCGCCCAACGTACGGAACTACAGCAGACGGAGCTCACCGAGAGCTTCAAACCCGACGGGACCAGCCAACTGCTCCCCAAGCAAACCATCAAGGTACATATGGGCCTCTGCGTGGAACACTGTCTCCGTGAGGAAATGATGGCCGGAGCCGGTAGCGACGGGATGTGGGGATGAAGGACCTACCTTGGCGCGCGAGCAGCGATGCTACCTTGAGGCCGTTACGATGTAGTTGGATTCCGGAACCCGGAGCCTGGCTATATTGGATAATTGCACCTGGAGACTGGCACTTGCGCGCCAAGGTATGTGCTCACTCTTTGGTCAAGAAATAGGCTGACGTGAAAAAAACACAGGTTATCGGCGTGAGACGTGACTGTTTTGGCTGTGGCCATACGTGCATAAGCTGTAAGGAGCTTTTCATCCGCACCTGCAGGAAATGCAACAACGAGTATTGCCGTGAGGATAACGACGCGTCTTCTGACACTCTGGTTAGTATGGTGCGATGAGGCGTGTAAACATCAACTAACTCGTCTACAGTGCGACTGGTGCAACTATACTTCACGAAGGACCAGGGAAATGTATTGAACTTGGCTTTCGTCGCTTGAGTAGAGCTTGGATACCTCCTCGGCCAACAGCAAACGTATCGCTTGCGACCACAGCTATGGCTGGATTTATGATTGATGATTGATGACTTCCCTCTCCTCTTCGTATTAGGACTAGATACCCCCCTCAAATCTATGGACACGGTTCCCGAACCTACTTCTCCGAAATATGCAAATGACATTTCGCATGCTTGGCTGTCTAGCATCGAATCTGCGGTGCGGCTTTGCTGTGTGATCATTCGCTCCTTCTTTCACCTATCATGCAGGATATGGGCGTGGTCGATCTAGCCCGTTTCGGCAGACACGCTCCTGCCTGTTTGTGTTGTCGCCTATCCGCGGCACGTCAACATGTCCGCAGTTGACGTCCTCGACTTCCTCACCTTTACCTGCGTTTATTGTTTGGTCGATATTTATCCACGGTTTCGCAAAACGGGAGTCGCTTTATCACCATCACTATCGATCCAAGAATAAGCCATGGATCCTACTGCAGCAAAGAAGAGGTATGGTTACTCTAACAATACCGATAATATGACAGGACTTGTACTGATGCTGCAATAGAGTACGGGCTTGTCTACCCCAAGTCCGGAAGTTGATGGGAATCACCGGATGTCCTTCTGTCTCCATCGGCATCCTCCACGAAGGCGAGGTCATCCTTCAGCACAGCCAAGGATTCGCAGACGGGAACGAAAATTATATCCCGGTCAACAATTCAACTCTCTACATGATCGGATCACTCACCAAGGCCTTCATCGCCGCGTCCTGTGGTATACTCGTCGACGAGGGCAAACTGAGCTGGACCGAACCACTATCCACATACATACCCTTTACCCAGAACAAAGATCCTGCCATAGGCAAACACATGAGTCTATCAGAAGCCCTCTCTCATTCCAGCGGATTTCCACAGCTCGACATCGCGTGGTATGGCGCAGCAGGCGCAGAACTGCTTCTTCCAGAAGATTTATTACATATCACTGCCAACATGCCAGTTCACGACACATTTCGCACCGGATTCCATTACTCCAACTGGCCTTACGCTCTGGTGGGTAAGGTGATTAAAGCGGTAGGCGGCGAGGATGCCGTGGATGGCTGGGGAGGGTTCGTCAAGAAGAGAATCTTTGAGCCTCTCGGAATGAGTAGATCGACGTGTTCTCGATGGAAAGTCGAGGGTGGAAATCTGGCTGAGGGGCATACGGTCTTGCACGACAGGCGACCAGTACGTTTACGAATGCCTCAAGTTTCAGACAAGACTATTTGTGGAGCCGCAATGGCGATTTGGTCGAACGTTCCGGAAATGCTCATCTGGTCGCAAGCAGTAATGGAACGGTTGGAAGAAGAGGGGACGGAGAAGGACACCATTGAGGCCATGCAAGGATTGAGTCTCAACACGGAACAATACGAAGCAGTACACCACGACGACCATACGGACGCGCAAAGCACATCGACAAACCCGCTCAGGCGAATCAGCCAAATCACGTCTCGCAAGATACCCGTTACGGACGATACCACCAACGAGAACTCGTACGCGTTTGGATGGGCAAGACACATGATTCCCTCGACACAACTTGGGTGGTTGTCTACCAACGGCCCACAGAGAGACGACATCATCGGACGAGAATCGCACCCGCGGCTAACACTATACCACGGAGGCCAGGTGACCGGATATCTCAACTCCATCTATCTCTTTCCGGAGACTAAATCAGCTGTGGTCGTCCTGACCAACGCGCAGAGTGCTGGAGACTGCTCTGATCTCGTTGCTCAGATGTTCGTCCAATCGCTCTTCGATATGACCCCGAAAGTGGATTTCGGTATGAGGGCGGAGAAGCTATCTACCCGTAGTCTGAACCGATATACCGAGATGAAAAACGATCTGCAGAAGGACCGCATGTTAAATACGCCGTGTCCCCGTCTCGAAAGCCTTGAGGGGACGTACCGGAACGAAGACATACAGGGGATTATTCATGTGTACAAGGTAAGTGAAGATCAATTGGAGATGAAACGGAATCGCATGGATTCGCAGTGCCATCTTCTGGAACACTACCAGTCCCACACGTTTAGCTTTTTGCCTGGATCGAGGGACGAGATGGAGACAAGATGTCTGGTTGATTACTCGAGCTACGAGCAATTTCTCTTGGTATTCATACGCAATAAAGAGGGTACGGTTATTGGTTTGGACTGGGTGATGCAGGAGGGATTCAAGCCGTTGCGTTATATTCGCCAGAATATCGGCCCAGTCAGCGGACCCCCGTCTATTATGTTAATCCCGTGTTGAGGATGAGAAACGTAACGAGTAAACATTCATAAGCTTCGTAGAACTATAGCTTAGACATGGTCGTTAAATATTCACGGCGTTAACTTTGCTTTGGATCCTCGTGTCGCTGCCAAGCCCTCATCGGCCTGTGGACGGCTGGCCAGGGCCGATGCACACGATGACATGTGGCTGCCACATTGAGCCTCAACACTGCAAACAAACCATTGTCTTCTTCCCACTTCAGCGCGCGAGTCCTCAC
Source organism: Alternaria ethzedia (assembly GCF_023757985.1). Lineage (NCBI taxonomy): Eukaryota > Fungi > Ascomycota > Dothideomycetes > Pleosporales > Pleosporaceae > Alternaria > Alternaria ethzedia. Next base: position 127,295 of record NW_026056228.1, read on the forward strand.
TTTCCAAACCCAACACCCCCGTTTCACGCAATCTGTCCTTTCCGCGCAAAAATCCTCGGTGACGTCGTCTCTCGCTCCACGTACCACATCTCCCCAGGACACGTTCGCTCCACCTCCGCCAGGCACCAGCTGCACGACCTACCCAACGCCAGATCGCTACATTCCGACACTTCCTCTTCGTCGCTATACCTCACACACTCGCATATCAGACAATGGCGCAATACGGCTACGGACAAAACCCGCAATACGGCGCAGGAAATGCGCAAAACCTCCAATTCTACCCATCGTCATTTTCGAACCAGCCGGTATCTGGCCATTCCACACCGTTCCAGGCAAATTACGGCGCACCAGCAAGTCAAGCGTATCCCGCACAGTATGGCGCGGGGTTCGCTGCACCGGGTGTGAGCGGGCAGATGGGTATGGGTGTGTCGGGGCTGCGGACGGGGTGGCTGGCAGCCTTTGGGACGGAAGGATACGATGGAGAGCCGCCGCTACTGGAAGAGTTGGGAGTGAACTTCAGGCATATACAGATGAAGACGTTGGCTGTGCTGAATCCGTTCGGTCGGATCGATCAACATATCATGGACGACAGCGATGTGGCAGGGCCGATACTGTTCTTCTTGATCTTTGGGACGTCGTTACTGGTATGAGACACGATATCAAGAAAGAAATGAGAGCTAACGTGGAGTAGTTGTCTGGAAAGCTTCATTTCGGTTACATCTACGGTAAGTCAAACAGCTGCTTGGAGAAAGATAGTAGCTAACAGAGACAGGTCTGGCGTTCGTTGGCACGATCCTCCTCCACCAGATCCTCTCGCTCATGTCCCCGCCTGTCGTCGAAGCGACACCTGGAGACCACGGTCACCCGCATGGCTCACATCTCGGCTCCTCGTTAACGTTCCCACGATCGGCATCGGTGCTCGGATACTGTCTGCTCCCTCTCGTTCTGGTATCGATGTTTGGAATCATTGTGCCGCTTGACGGGCTATTTGGATACCTTCTGACCAGCCTGGCCATCACATGGTGTTCCTACAGCTCCAGTTCCATGTTCACCGTTGTTGGTAAGTCGAGCCTTCCGATGGGGTTTTTGATGGGAACTAACACATCTCGTAGGGCGCATGACTTCCATGCGGGGACTGGTAGCGTACCCCATGGTTCTGTTCTATGGCAGTTTTGGTATCATGGCTATCTTCAGCTCGCGGGGCACTGGTCAGTTGGCGAAGGCGGCAGGATCATAAGAATATGGTTGAGCACATTTCAAGGCGTCTTGACCAAGATATGTAGAACATTTGCGCATATGCGTACGATATCAAGAGCATAACCAAAACAAAATCCAAATATAGCTTCCAAATCGACCTTCACTACATTGAGGTGTCGAGCCAATCGGAGTACGCCTAACGTGCTTAGAGCGATGACGACGAGGACCCTGCACGAAATTGTTCTTCCCGATAATCTCCGCCACCCGTCACATCTTCTTCAGCCCTATATACCCTTGCTTGCCTCTTCTTTTCGCCGTACTACTCTTTGCATACGAATACTCACCATGGGTTGGTTTTGGGCAGACACCGCACCCGCCGCACCTGCTGCACGTGTTGCGCCGCACGCCATGCCTCGAGGCAGCATGAGCAGCATGGAACCACCAGTACGCACTCCCACTCCCCATATACACACTTCCCACTAACAACCCCCCAGCCAGAATGCCCGATGCACAAGAAACCCGTCCCGCCCGTCGTCGCCGAAAACAAGACACCCGCCGGCGCCTGCCCCTACGTCCCACCTGAGAGTGCCTCCACCAGCGCCTCCGAGCCACCCCCAAAGCAAGGCCTCCTTTCGCGCCTCAACCCCCTCAACAACATGTTCTCTGAACTCTCCAACGAGCGCGCCTCCACCCAATCCGTCACCCTCCCCCTCGACCGCGAGACCTCCACGATCCCCAAAGGCGACGGCTCGCTCTGGGAGTACCCCTCCCCCCAGCAAATGTACAACGCCATGCTGCGCAAAGGCTACACAGACACCGACATCACAGCCGTAGAAAGCATGGTCGGCGTGCACAATTTCCTCAACGAGGGCGCGTGGGCGGAGATCATGGGCTGGGAACGGCGCTTCAGTCGTGGTTTGAAAGAAGGATACGAGATATGCAAGCAAGGCGAGGAAGTCGCGAATTTCAAACTCGGCACGCATGAGGATCCGTTTGATACGACGACGTGGGATCATAGGGATGTTCAGCCGCCTAAGTTACTTAGGTTTACGGGGCGTCCTACGGAACCGACGCCCAAAGCAACGATTATGCAGTGGCTGGGCTACGTGATGCCGGAGAAATTCGGTACGGCGCCGCCGTTTGATCGCCATGATTGGTTTGTGGAAAGATGTAATGAGAAGGGGTGTAAAGAGATTCGTTATGTTATTGATTACTATGAGGGTGCGCCGGAGGCATCTGAAGCGGAGGGCGAGGGCGAGGCAGACGAACAACCCGTGTTTTATCTTGATGTTAGGCCCGCGGTTGATGGGCCGGTTAGTGCGGCTGAGAGGTTGATAAGGACGGGTACGGATGTTTGGTGGAGGGCTAGTGGGGGTGTGGCGAGGGAGTTGAAGAAGTTGGAAGAGGAGAAGAAGAGGAGGGAGGAGGAGTGGGCTAGTAAGAGTAGGAGGTATAATTAGGATGGGTGTGTGTTGCATTGCGCGGCGTTTATGGCTTGGGAGGTTTTCCTTCTGTATCATTTGGTTGTATGAGATATGGCTTGGGAACCTTTTTCTTGAGACTCGGTCTGTTACGCTGCTATGTTTCTCTACTCTAGCTTTTCTTTCTTGTTTTAGTATTCTCCATGGCTCTTCTCGAATACGAATGACGCTCAACTTGAATTCAAAACTTCTTCCTCTACCTATCTATCCCCTCCGCCACAACTTGTTCTCGTAGTACGGTATATTGTTCGATCCAGCCTGCGTATCGTGTATCTTATTGTTGTTAGTTGGGACAGGGTCGTCTGGAGGCACTTGTCGTATGGTTGCTCGAGGCAGCTGTGACTCTGGGTGTGGGATGTCGGAGATGGCACTAGGACCTTCGGCGGTAGGTGTAGTGACGTGAGTAGTGGTGTTTGTTTCGAGAGGTCGAGGGACAGGGAGCGGGTCTGTGGATTTGGAAGATGTGCAGCCCATGGTTGGTTTAGGAGGTTGGGAGTCGATGGCTGGTGATGATGGTGGTTGGTAGTAGGCACTTCGATGGTGTGTGCGAAGTAGGCTTCCGCGAACTATAGGAGAGGGGATAAGGTGTGGATTCACTGTGGTTAGTGAAGAGATTCGATTTATGACTTCGCATCTCCAATGAGCGAAACGATGCTTTGAGAAACTGGTGTGGGAATGAGTGATTCACGTTCTAGGGCTCATCACATCACAAAAGACATTCAACTCATCGTCTAGTTCATATAGCACTCATTGTATTCAGTTTCACATATCAGTATCCTTTACTCCAGCACACCCATCACTCCATCATCTTATCCCGCGTGCTGATCCACGTGAATCCCGTGTCGTAATACCCATATTTGCTTCCCAAAGGTCCTTTCATAGGAACAGGGGTCGAGGGCGCTGTGATGAATGGAGGAGTAGGAGTATTGCGCAGTGCTGATTGTTCAGGCTGAGTCTTTGCTTCTGGCTTGGTGGGTGTGGGGGAAGGGGCCGGTGGGTTTGCGGTAGGAGGGTTGGAGACTGCCGGTGGTTTGGGGATTGGTTTCGAGGATGAACAGCCCATGGTGAGAGTTTGGGAGAAAGATGTAGGGTTTGGGTTGGTAGAGAAAGGATGGACTGTTCTTCTTGGAGGTACGTTTTGACTTTGACGGTCAGGAAAGCTTATGGGTATGTAGAATGAGCGGAGCTTTAGAGTAAGAGAGATACAAGTAGCTTTTTGTAAATCTTATACGTGAACAATGGAAGCGAGCGCAGTGAAGCACACAATGTGAGCATGTTCCCCGGTGACCTTGAGCTTTTGGATAACGGCACAAAAGATAGCTGTTCCAGTACCCAGAGCCCTGACTGCGCACATTCCACGTCCTGTGTTTTTAGGATCTCTAGCTCGTTCGCAGCCAACCATTTTTAGTCACTTCCTCCACTTCCACCTCCTCCACCAGACGCTCTGCCCTCACTAGACGTCCCTACAACACCACCGTCACCGTTACTAAACCCGCTGTCTGCTCTATCCAATTCACTGTATTGCCTGCCGTGCATATCACCCCCGTCATAAAACGGGGTGGTCCTATCATGTCTTCCGTTGTAGCGTCCATACGATCTGTTTTGGCCTGGGTATGCAGCAGTACCCTCGAAATATCCGCGGGCTCTTTCACCGTTTCTCCGGGCAGCATATACTGCCGATATGTGATTTACTTCATCTTTCACGCGTTCGACTTCGCGGTTTAGCTTTGATAGAAAAGAGCCCATGGCTTGGTAGTCTTTAGCTTGAATGAACAGTGCGAATATGCGTGCACTATCTCGAGTGCTTGCGGTGAAGTGAAGACGACCGAATGGAGGCGCTGACGATGTCAGTAGTAGTTAGAGGAACAGTCGATGAATGAAACTGCGGAGGTTCGTGGATGTTGAGAAGGTTAAGGACAAGCTCGAAAGCCAGTTCTGAGGGATATTCATACTTCTTGGCTGTGCCATAGCGGATATGAGGCACGGTTGACAAGGCGGCTATGCTAGGCGGAAGTCATTGTTGTAGTTGGTCCCCACCCTCTCTCCCCCATGGTACCGCGATGACCCATTAACGACGAGCCACTCACGACTCCCGCAACACGCACGAGATACACGATAACTAAATCCGCCCATTAAATAATGGAAGGGATGAGAAAGATGTCATTGTTGTAGTTGCGGCTGATACATTGAAAGCACATACAGATTGCTACCTATGAAAGGTAAAAGAATAATCACAAGACAGCAAGTAGGTCAAGAGAACATGGAAGCATCTTGTCTTTCGTTGTCGTTATCAACCACCACCTCCACCTCCACCATCTCCTCCTCCGCCATACCCTCCGCCATCGCCGCCATAGCCACCACCGTAGTACATTCTACCAGATGTATTTCTGGCGTTTGTCCCGTCGGAAAGTATGTAGGGAGGGCCAGGCGGCTTCCCTGGGTTGGGTCCATATCCGTCTTGGTCGTGCTTTGCTCCAGCGAGTTTGCTTGACATGCAGCCCATGACTGGCGTTTCGAGTCGTTTTTCCTGTATGATGACAACTTAGGAGGATGGATGTGCAGTGTAGAGGGACGATATGGCTATACACAGTAATAGTGAGCAGTGGTCCGCAGACTTGAGCAGTGAGCTTACTATTGACGAGGTGATCTCTGACTGAAAAGTCGCTACATAATCATCAAGTCATAGTCGCTGAGAGCATCTCATCATATATCTTCTCAAACTTCACTATTCAGCTGAAAGTTGTGTGGTTGCGACAAGTACGAGAGAGGTCGTGTGATAACGCCTGTGGCGTGCGCCTCTTCGCATAAACTGATGCTTTCGCTCACAGCTCCATGTAAGAAAACTTGGCTTCAACTCAGGTCCAGACTTTCACAAGCCAAAGGCACACTTCAGGAACATCTCGAGAATCTATATTCGATGCGATAATTGATGCTGGGTATATAAGCGACAGTAACAAGAGATGCACGGCGATAGAAAGTTCGACGCAACGCTAACAACCAGAGGCGGAAATAACCCGCGCCGTCGCAAGAAATTACGGAAGAATTGCGGAGCAAGAACACATGTAGAAGTTCGGAGGCGCGCAAGTGACTTTTTTTAATGTGGATTCAGCCCGATGGACTGCCTTGGAAGTGCCTTGAAGGCGTGCGGCGGACTGGGCCTCGGCACGGACGGACATTGGATGGGAGGACCGACACGGAGCCACCGGTCAGTCGGTAATGCGCGATCGTCTCTGCTGGGAAAATAATGCCGCCGGAGAAAGACCGCAGAATATGCACCGGCATTTGATGCAGATGTGGAAACCTGTGGTCACGGCGACCGGAATGTGGTGTCATTGTGCTGTGACCGGTTTCGAGGCTGATCGCGAAAACAATCGCGACAATATATCGAACCACTGCCAGACACCTAGATGGTGTGCGCACAAGGCTTTTGGCATATCTTCCCTCAGACCGCGCCCATGAGGAACTTCCAGTGGAAGTCGGTGCTGGTAATATCGAGCGACGGAGTCACGTCCCGTAAACTCGGTAATTTCTCCACTCCATTGGTCGTACCACTCCCGTTGATTTTAGGCAGTGACAGATTGTGGAGGAGAGATACAGTCCGTCCCGAGCCTGTCGCTAGCTCAAATGTGTTGCCGTTCGGGCTTCCCCTACCCATTGCATCGTGCAGCGCTAGTCTCATGACTGAAGTGATGCGTCGGAAGCGCTCAAACGCGTCTTCTTGACTGTCTTGAGCATCGCGAGGGCGAGGCATCTGCGAGGATAGCTGTTCGCGATAGTAGTCGAATGACTTCGCTATTTGGAGCTCGCTAGCGTCCCAACCTGGCATGGGCGAGGCGTGAATAGCCAACTTGCTCAAGCTGGTGATTGTGTTGATCAGGTTGAGCCAGTCGATCAGCGACACGAAATCGAAATGCTTGGTCGGGAGCTTTGTGCTGTTGTCAAGGAACTGTTCGACGGACCGGACCAAGGTGACGCGTAGTGATAGCTGGAAGCCCGAAGCCCACGGTGTACTATCGCGATCTACGAGATCGATGGAAGCTGCCGTTCGATACTGGTGTATGCGTGCTGCAAGCTGTAGCCATTGCAGTATTGCTAGTCAGAAATTAGCAATTGCGAACGTTACAGTGATGTGGCTGCTTACTGAAATCTTTCGCTTGCAGCTTGGATGCAAGACGAATATTCTCCCACTTATCGCTCAGTCGTTTGACTTGTGTGCGAACCACCACTGCTTGCTCTGACTGGTTACGGAAAGTCTCTTCCACGTCCTCCATGTATTGGCAGACATCCGTTAGTATTGGAAGGACGGCATCTGACGTGTTTTCCCACGAAGAGGCCAGTTCTGACGCGTAGTTCCGGAGTGTGCTGGTGTGCGTCATTGTCCTTGCCTTGACTGGCTCCATCAAACCCAAGTTGGAAGATAGGTAGTAACATCCCAAATAAGCCCGCTTAGCTTCCCTGTCTCGCGGGCTTTCCTTTTGTAGAGGACTCCTCACAGTCCTCCCTATACTGTCCAGACCCAGGTCGTGTGCGATACCCAAGCACAACTGGAGAAGCATCGTGATCGAAACGGCTTGGACGTCCATGTAGTGATGATGCCAGGCTATGAAGACCAAGAGTCCCTGTAGGAGGTCCAAACTCTTTTCGCCTTTCATTATCCGGACCATGACCACTTTACGGAACTCTAGGCTCAGTGCTCTTTGGAGTGGGACCGAATCGTAAGAAGAGACTGTTAGCACAGCAAACATCAACATCGGCCGGCTCTGGAAGAGGTCCTGACAGCGGGCGTCTCTTGGTAGTGATACAAAGGGGAAGAAGTCGACCATGCTGCGATACGTGTCGAGCAGCATCTGCATGTGCACCAGGCTGATCGATCTGATAACAGGATCCAGTCGGCCAAGGCAAGACAGTGTGTCGTTCATTGATTCCCAGAATGACGCCGAACTTTCGGACTGATTTGCATGAGCGGGGAGTGATAACGTCCTGGGAGCTGGTGGCATCGATACAGGCGGAGCGGTGATTGGTGTCGGCGTCGGCATTTGCTGTGTGGAATCCAACAGCTGCGATGGGATGGTGGCTACCGATGGCAGACTACATTGTGTCGGAGCCGGCGCCATTGTCGCAACGATAGCAGACAACTTGTCCAATTTCTTGTCGAAGTCGCGCAGCTTGGTGGGTGTTTGGCCATCGCTGCGCGCCTTTGCTGGCCGCCTGCGCGCAACATGTTCCACACACTCGACTCTTGCCTTTTGGCATCTGGGGCACGTGTCATTCAATGTGGAGCAAAAATATGGCTGGGGTAAACAAACCTCTGGCAGAGAGCCGGCGTGTCAGATGGAACGCAGCGAACCTTGTGTTTTCGACAGCGCTCGCACGCAAAGGCGTTCCCTATCCTCCCTTCTTTTGCGTCCATGGCGGGGACAGAACTGGCAGTCTTGGGGGAAGGAGAGCCATCGGCCTCCGGCTGGGTACCCAGGCTGCTCATGTGGGGAAGTCCGATCATGTGGTGCCAAGTCCGGGGTCAAACTGCAGTTGTGAATTGAGTCCCTCAAACGCGCGTAACGGGTGCACCAGAGATCAACGCTATGCTGACAGGGCGGAAGGCAATGCCGCAAGCCATTGCATCGGAACAACTTCAGCACAAGAGCCTTTGAAATGGGTTCCGCCGAGGGCCCGTCTATGTGGCGGTGCGAAATGATCAAGATACCTCGGGTAGTATATGTCGGTATATTGATGGTCCGCTTGGAACCGGTTGCTTACTCCCGATGGTCTGGGGGCGTGAAAGCCGCCTAATTGCCCTGGCGGAACTGCTCCGAAGCTCCATCCGGCACCAGTGCTGATAAGTCCGTCATGTCAACGTTGCGCCTCGAATTGAATGGACGGTAATGGTGATGACCTCCAGTGCTGGCCATAGCAAGCGGCGCGACGCTACCGTCATAGTTTCCTCGCTCTTCTCCGCCCAATTTCAATCATGACTCACCTCTAGTGCCACAACCACGACGAAATGACCCAGAAAGCGCATCGCGACTATCAGGATGGCTTCGCCGGGAGGATAGGATGGGGTAAACGTCCGGCGCTGCTACTTGTCGATGTTTGTAACGCCTACTGGAACGATGCCAGCCCATTGGACACCAAGTCTAACCCTGCGTCTGCGGCGGCGCCCGCGTCCATCGCAAAACTCGTCTCTGCCGCCCGCCAAGGCAAAACGCCGTTGATCTGGACGCGAGTCGAATACACGAAGCCGGACATGTCGGATGCGGGCCTGTTCTACAGCAAAGTACCGCTACTCAAGCTGTTCCAAGTCGGCTGCGGGAACGGGCTTGAAAGTTGGTATCCTGGTTTAGAGCCCGCCGCTGGTGAAGTCGTCGTCCCCAAGCGCTACCCGTCCGCATTCTTCGGGACCGATCTGGCTGCGCAACTCCAAAGTTGCAACGTCGATACTGTCATAATCTGTGGTGTCAGTACAAGTGGTTGCGTCCGCGCGACTGCCCTCGATTGCATGTGCTTTGGATTTCGACCAATGGTGCGGATCGACTCGGCAACGCATGAGTCCCTGTAAATGTCACTAATCATCATTCCAGGTCGTGGGAGAAGCATGCGGTGACTTATCACCTGCGGTCCACAAAGCAAACCTTTCCGACATCAATGCAAAGATGGCGGATGTGGTTTCTGAGGATGAAGCAATTCAGAAGCTGCAGGCTGGATGGAATTGAGCGGGCCGCGCGGCTACAGTACCGCGCCGCAGAACTAGTTCCAGGAGGTAAAGCTCCTGTCGCTGTCAGTTAATACAGTCATCTAGGTTCCTCTCAAGCTCGCCTACATGAAGCCGAGCAAGTTTCTCGTGTACGATACTGTGTCACGAAGGCATGTGGGGATGGCGGCCACCACGAACGACAAATAGCACGGAAAATTAATAAAGCATACTTCTATTTCGAGAAAGAGCCAAGGGTAACGAAAGACTGGACGGACTGTAGAAGGCATAGTCAAGGTGCATCATCTAATAGGAAGGTGTTGAGCGTGGCGTGATGGTCGGTTCTTTTTTCTGACTAACATTTCACTTTGGCAACCACGACCCAGGCACTGGGTTTACACACACGCAGGCGATTCTTCACTACTCACTGCTTTAGATGCACTGCTTCACAGCTCATTAAGTTATCACTCAAAATCACTCACATCGCTAGTCACAATGCCGACGAAATCTTCCAGCAGAACCCACGAGTGACAACGAGCAGGCACGTGTCCGGTCTCAGAGCACATTTGCGCGTTTGCTATCGAGCACGGCATCAGCGTCTCTAGATACAATTCTAATCCACAATACCCTCGAAAGCGACGCGACACTGTGCCCAACTCAAGCACATCAACCACACTTGAAGTCTTCCGATCACAGTTCTCCGCCAGCGCAAGAGCCACCGCCAAAGAAATTTCTGACATGAAGCAACGAAACTCAGCACTCCCGATACTACAACACACTCCTTATCCGGGCGCAGAACCGGTCCCCGATTGCGTGTGGGTATGCTGTGGATGCAGAAGAAGATGGGAGACGAAGGATCTCGGCAACATCTGTGTCGGCTGCAGTCACAAATACTCCGTTGACTGTTGCCAGCTTGCCGGATAGCAGGGCATTGCTGGGGACGAGGACATGACACAAGGACGAGTTAAGGTGCGCCGGTCTACGTTCTTGATCTAACAAAGGCTAATATAGCGGCATACTTCAGCTGGTAACATACCCAGCGGTCGAGAGTGTGTACGAATTTGTACTTGTAGCCATGGATGAACGTGCTGGTGGCAAGCGCAGTCAACAAAGATATCCATTGGTATGCATCCCTCTTCAATGCCATGATCTACGAAATTTACTCCGCTCATGCTTCACATAGGCAAAGTGCTGTACTCCATTCGCTCCTCTGACACAACTGCTGGGCACCCATTCAGCCATAAAGCTAACGCCTGACTCTGCTTAATCTCTCCGATGGCTCGATTTGATTGCATCCCTTCCATACACCATCACGCTCCTCATCGGCGGTACTACCATCTCTTCCGACCACTTAAATTCAGGTCCTCATGATTTGGTGCCCAGCGACCACGGCAGTTGGAAATCTCCCTGGGGGCCTGCCCCAGACGACTTCTTCGGTCTCCACATGGCGAAGATAGGCGGAGGCGTCAGCTCATGCGCGCACTTCCTCCACTCGTCGCTCGCTTCCGACTTCTCGTTATCGAAAGCAATCTTCAGCAGAGACTGAAACGCAAACTTGTCGTAAAGCGGTTTTCCCATGGCAGAAGCTTCCATCCAACATTCGAGATCAAGCCCGTCCGCGCGTGTGATACCAACGTGCATGAGAAGAGAGCCAACACCGCGATTCCGATGGGCAGGGTCTACCGCCATCCAGTTGAGTGCTAATACAAAGTCAGCGAGAGGAAGAAGATCATTTTGACTTTTCGCACAATCACGTTTCTTCATCCGGAAATAGCGCGTTTGAGGGGAAAGGAAATGCTCCACTTACCACAGTGTGGCCGCGTCATCCAATTCGCTCGCGGCCTGTACACCTGATTGAGTATTGACTCGCAGAAGCTCCGATATTCGCCCTCGGGCCACCATGGCGCGGTCAACTTTGGTGTGCCTGCAGCGAATGGGTTGACAGTCGAAATTACCCATTGCGAGCAACCGACAGTCTTGTTAGTGACTGTGTCGAAGGCGTAGAACCAGTGGCTGGAATTGTCCTCTTGGTGCTGTTTCCAGAAGCGTTGTTTTGATTCGGCGACGGCGAGGTCGCGATGGGCGCTCGTGTAGCCAAGGACCGGGAAGAACAGTTGCATGAACGGCTCATAAGGTGTGTAGTTCGCAGCCCAGATGACATCCAGTATCTCATCCAGCTCTTGCTTTGTCTTTGCCTCCCGGATCACGTATCGTTGTCCCATCGCAGCGGATTGGTGATTGCGTCAAGCCATGGCGACATCGGCCAGGTAAAGTAGTCTGCAAGTGCGCTACCTCGCCGCCGCTGCGCATTGACAGCGCAATCGGAGATATAGCTTGACCCAAGTATTGGACATCGTAGATTGCCGTGTTAGGGTGAAGTTGCCCAACAAGGAAGGTACCGTCGACACATTTAGCGTCTTGGCGAGGCTGGCAAGTAACACCCTTTTGCCCCAGCACACCTTCCCCGATAGCCCCTCACTTTTACACACATCCAGCCACTCGGTAGCACTTGTATCGCTATCATCATCTCCAGATGCTTGCGACCTTCCTCGATCGTACGGGCGCCGCAAGACAGATTTCTCGGCGATGTAACGATGGACCGAGGCTGGTCGCGTCGCTATTCATTCATGGTCCGCGCTCGGAGCGGTGCGATTGGGGTATGGTGTTGTCGGGACGGGCTTGCGACGTATGTTTGTGAAACTCGAGGCGAATTCTGTGACACCCAATGAGCGCGCTCCGTCTTATGGAGCCGCGGAGGCTTGCTTTCTACATTCTCTCCACAAAGCGGATCGAAGAATGGAGCGACCTCCAGCATATGCGCCAGTCTGCAGCGATGAACAGGAAGAAATCCTAGCAGAGCTAGAAGAGAAGGATGGCGTTTCCTGGAACTCTAAGAGTACTGAGATCATCCCGACCAACACGCGCAGCTTCGTGGCGTACATGTCCATCCTGCTGCTCTCTCTTTCAGCGAACATTCTCCTGGTGATGGACAATGCAAGGCTTCGAATTGCGCACAGTCCAGCTAAGAGCAACTACAGTAAGTGACAGCCTGATCGGTCTGATGCTAGCTCACGAAAATCAAAGGTGGATTAGCCTACGATACTACTGTGCCATATCACGCGACGACAAAGTACTGGCATCCGAACGCCAGTGATAGTGATATGGAAGGGGCATGGGACGCTATTGACACCAATGCCATGGCTGTCACGCTTGACGATAGATTCGCAAAACGTGTCGGTCTACCCAACTCTACTCGGTTTCCATGGGATACCGAGAGAAGCATCTACTACGTCAAAGGAATCCACGATCTGCATTGTCTTGTACGTATACATGATGATGTTTGTGTTCATCCGCTGATTGCATCAGAAACTCATCCGGAAAGCCATTGTGTCAAAGCATAACGACAACCCACAGCCCTTCAATCTTCTTCACATCTACCACTGCCTTGACGGACTCCGGCAGGACATCATGTGCAATGCGGACGACACACCGATACCAGCCCCTGTTACACATCAGTCGGGCGAAGGTCAGCTTCGGCAGTGTCGTGACTGGGACAAGCTGATCGCATGGGCCACGCGTCCTGACCAACATGCTTGCTACGAGTTTGACGATTATCGCGAAGCAACGAACACACTGGAAAACTTTGCATTCTGCCCCCCGGGTTCGCCTTACCGGGAGTTCCAAGAGGCTTATTTCCAGTATCATGGACACAAAGACGCGTATGAGCTGTATGGTGACGAAGAAGAAATCGTGGTTTTCTGAAGTCGTGGCTGGGATACACCTTAGGCATACCTGGTGCGGGAACGTTCCTGGTCGTTTGCGCCAATTAAAATACGAATGTACCTGTTTTGAAACTTAATCGTGGTAGCAGGGACCACTTTATCGTCAGAAGTTCGGATGAACATGCAACTTAATATCGATGGAGGCTACACTACATGATCAGCATCAGCCACTAATGGTCGGACGCCATGGATCGGAAGGGTATGTACCTCATATCTGCCCTGACCACGAAAAGCGTCAGGCAAAATCCGCAGCCAACTCCAAGGTCAACCGATATCCCATGCCGTCAACGCTTTCTCATATCGGCCCGGGTTAACTGCATTGTTACGATGACCGTGCGGCGAGAAGACAAAAAGCGCAGTGCGACACTGGCAGGAGTAAGGCAATCATAGAGAGTGGATGAGCGGCGCCGAAGGCATGCGCGTCTGAAACTTCGGAATGACATGATTACATGCGAGAAGCAATAGTTCCGAAAATACTACGCCGAGGTACGTAGCAGTCGACACATATATCTCGAGGTGAAGAACAGCAAATCTAGCACCACCTTCATCCCGTTCCCACACACTATCTTCGACGTAAGCTAGAATGGCTTCGGGCGCGTATACCCACTGACGCTAACCAGAACCAAAGGAGCTCACCAAGCATATCAATTACCAACTATCTACCATGCACGCTACTATCGCTCTACTTCCGCTGCTTGCCTTCGCGATGGGCATCGCTGCAGCTCCAGCACCCCTGCATCCCGTTGCCCGGGCCGTACCAGACATCAACGAAGTCGCCCGAAACCCGGCTCCCATCGATCATCATGTCGGTTGGGACGACCATGGCAAACCGACACTCGGGGATATCAGCCACCTCAGTCCAGAGGACATCAAGAAGCTCAAAGATCTCATCAAGCATCTACTTGGTGGCAGTCACTCTGCATAGGAGGCTGTCGGAAGTCGTACATGGAGGAAGTGATATCATCCAAGGTATGCGCTTCAAACTTCGCTCCTCTAGGATTTAGCTAAGAATTGTAGCCCCCGGAATTCTTTTACAGACAATTATGCCATCTACTTGCGCATACGAAAGAGGTGGAGTCCTTTTCCCGCATGCGTCGTCGCTCTAGCCGCCAGGGCCGCCATAGCAACATGATCAAATACGACGAATTTCGAGATTTCTACTGCTCTATCTTAATTGCTCAGCTCTGAACATTCCGACACGTCTTGGCTAATTCCACGGCCTTTTTCATGCAACAACCTGTGAGCAGCCATCATCTGACGGGCAGCGCCACCACTGCAGCGACCGCCCCACTGCAAGCTCGCGTATCAATGGAACACTGCACAAGATATGTGCTGGCAAATGTTCCACGACGGCATTGGCCAATTGACCATCAATCGCCCGGCAACGTACAGTCGTGACACATTGCCGAGCCTGGTGTGTCACAAAGGTCACACCACGGTAGAAGATCCCAGAGTGAGCTAATCAGCGATTGGAAGATGACGAGTGTCGTTGTAGCTAGCGAGCTAACATGCTGGCTTTCCTCCGCCGCTTACTCCCGTAGCTTCCGACGTGTACCTTTCACTAACATACCAGCAAATCCTAACCTGACCCGAACTTCCGGCGCAGTAGCACAAACACCTCTTTGAAACAGAAGGATGTTCAATCGAGGATACACAAGCGTCTGGCCGACCTTGCATGTTCGTCCCTCTGTGTGGCTACACCTGCGCAACGTCGTACCGCCGCTTCCTGGTCTAGCAGACCCCTTTCCCCCGGTCTACTAACAATCCAACTGACTTCGCTTGTTTGCGAGTGTCTCGCTCCAAGATTAAGAGCGGATAACGACAGCGTGTGCTATGGTAATTGTGAGCGAGCCCTCAATGCAGGTTACCTACACGGTGGCAGCTCGCAATCTCACATTACCTGCACGTCATGTCGGTATTAGACGGTTGAGCGCGTTTGTAAGCTCCACCTTCATACAAACGAACAAACGGCCTGTTTGCACGCCTTCCCTTGTCTATTCTTGCGCGTGATAGGCCGCGCATAATACCTCGCTACCTATTACTGGCGCACTCACTTCGTCGGTATCTAGCCATTCTAACCTCGGATACGATGCAATGATGCCGCAATCTCTTTTTGCTTCTTCCCATCATCCCCTCCCGCGCGAACCGGGAAGCAGCGCGGATGTCGGTCCGTACATCAATGTGGTTACGTGGGTTCTCTTGATTACCTCCGCGTTGGCGGTCCTGACTAGGCTTGTTACCAAGCGTGCGTTGAAGCGGAGCTTAGATATTGACGATGGTTTTGTCTTGCTGGCTTTGGTATGTCGCGTTTGATTGAGCTGGATCATCGTTTCAAATCCCGCTTTTGCTGACTGATGGGAAATAGATTGCGACTATAGGCTCTGGTGTCTCTGTTAGTGTCCAGACAGGCAATGGCCTTGGGCGAGACATCCTGTTGTTGACTGAGGATCAGATCTTGGCGTATCAGAAAGTAAGCGGCTTAGTGACCGTCGACTACATTGATATCCTGCTAAGTTCTTTTGTAGGCCGAGTATGCGAACAAGCTGCTCTACATCGCAACTCTATGTTTCGCAAAGTTGTCCGTCATATCGCTGCTCAAGATTCTGACCGCATCAAAACTACACCGGACCTTAGGCTTGCTACTCACCGTCTTCATAGCTTCTTGGAGCATCCTGTCCGGACTTGTATCTGCGTTTCAGTGCGGCGCTGAAGAACCATGGCGCTTCCTTGAGAGAGGGGGGAGATGCTTCGACTTGGTATGTAAGAATTCTGCCGTCTTCTTTGACATTGCTGACACTTCGGGGAGGCCGCTTTCTGGCAGTCCGTGGGCGTCGTGAACATACTGACGGATCTGGCGCTCATACTGTTCCCGGTTCACGTAATCATGACGCTACAAATGAGTACGGGCAAGAAAGTTACGATCCTGACGTTCTTCGGCGCACGTTCACTGTAAGTTTGGCAAACAACCATCACAGTAGTCTTCTACTAATGCACCACAGAGACATCGCAGCGACTGCCGTCCAAATGGCGTTCCTCCACGGCTTCGCTTCACCCAACCCGACGAAAGACCTCTGGACATGGACACTCCTCACCCAGATCATTGAGTGCATCACCATCCTAACATCATGCGTACCCTACCTACGACCGCTCCTGGAGCACGTTCCATCAGGTCTCTACGGTACCGACACGATACGACACCGAGGTACGACCCCGGAGCACGGCTACTCGCGCACTAAAAGCAATTCGTATCAGCTCTCCAGCATCGCTTCGAAAGTCGGTGGCGGAACAAAACATAGTCGGAAGAGTCAGGTGGAAGGTGGCGGGTTCAAACGCCTTCTACCAATGTTCTCGCACAATAGAACGACAAATGCGAATTCCGCATCGGGCATCCCTGGAGGCCCTCCGCGACCTGACGGCGAAATGGATGTCGAAATAACAGCTGTACATCACAAGCACGATGGGGAAAAGCGATGGGATGACAAAAGATGGGAGACCGCAAGTACTGGGAGCTTTCCAAAGATTCTGAAGACTACTGTTGTTAGTGCAGAGTGGGAAGACGTGGGAACAAAGCGTGGCGATGCTTCCAGTGATGAGATTGCGATTTTGCGATGATATGCGCTCGTTAGGGGTGCTTTTGCGCCAGCATCAAGAGTTCTATACCCATGGATCTGGTGCTGAAATCCAACGAACCCAATGCTGCACGATCTCCATGATTCCTTCACTGTATCAAAAGAGTTACGACATGCTCGTTGACCAGTGTCAACGTCGAAACGACTGAGTATTGTGACATCATACGCGTGAGATTACAGTCGATACTCCGGCGATGTGGTATCCCCGTGGGCCTGTGAAGCTGTGCGAACGTTTTGCAGTGCCAATCGTCGCGTGGCTCACGCACGGGTTCCAGCCTTGAAGATTGGTGAGCTGGTTCCAATTGCAACTATCCGTCTGAAGGTTTAGAACTGACATGCCACTTAGCTGCCAGTACCCAGTCTAAATTGCTCATAGGCTAGAGAACCTTGAATGAGCATAACTTGCACGCGAGGTGAGTCAAGCCCGATACCAAGTCCGGCATTCAAGTTAGCCCCACGCTTGCTCCAGTCAACAGGAAGTCGTGCGCCTTTTTGGGCTTTCGCCCCCTGTAGCATGCCGCACTTGGACCTCTACTAGGAGATGTAACGCGGCATGCCTGTGGCTGCATATGTCAGCCTCTAAGAGTAGATCGAGATGCAACACGCGTGAACTGCATCTGCGCAGGTTTCCGACAATAGTACGATGTCTGAGAGTCACGCTGAGGCGTGCAGGTGATTGTAGTGGACTCTGTGCAAGGGACAGAATAGCTGGCCGCCACATTGAGATCGGCCTGGTTGTGTTCAGGTAACGCATCTTCTGCTCGCATGGAACCTTTAGGACACAAAAGCACCACACGACTCGCTTGGAATGCTGGAACAGATATCGCGATGCGTCATGATAGCCGTTGAGAATGCGTGCACGGATGGAGGAGGCGACTTCCCACATGGGCGGTCGATTACTAACTAGCGTCACACAAGATGGAATGAACCCCGGAGCCACCCCTTCCGTCTTCCCTCATTCCCCAACCACCGCACCGCTCATCGTCCAATTCGTGCCACGGACAATCTGCCGGGAGGTCTATGCCTTCGACTACAACGGTATGACAGCCGTTATTGTGACCACATGCCGCATGCTCTACCCTCGATCAGCATGCCGAGGGGAGACGACGGCGGCCCAATGTTGCACGCCCAGTGACATGCAGCGAGGAATGATGCTCTGAACCCCTTTTCGCGATTGAAAGCCATCATGATCTACTGCTGAGTTCGGGAAGCACGAACGCCTCTTTCTTGGGCATATGCAAAGCGCGACGTCCCGGTGCAAACACACATCTGTCCGTTCCAGCATCGACCATGCCGTTTGACAAACACGCGAAGACCGGGGAATGTTAATTTCGCCTCTACCACACTTAATGCATGCGAACAAGGGGTCTGCAGGAATGCATGTCACCGCTTTCCGCAGGTTAGGCACCCAATGGTGTGCGACCGAGGCACCAATCAACGCCCGTTTCACTGTGGGGTGCCCTCTGAAACTACGACTGCAGTGCGATACGTCGACTTGCGAGCTGCCGCCGTCACTGCAGAGAGCCTACAACTGCCTTTGCGGTGCGAAACGTTGGCTTGGTGTCTTTCACTCGGACGCTTAGTTGCATTGCCGAGCGACCGCCTCCTAGACCGACTTCACTACCGTCTTTGCCGGCGATCACCGTACTACCGCATCCACCCGTGGACATCTGCACATGGCGCACGTTACCTCTAGAAGGGATATATATCGAGATTTACTTGCATTGCATGCGTCCTGTATCACGACACACCTTCTGGGTATCTTCTTTCCTTTTCTGGTCTGCCTGCTTGCTCGACATTTGTTACTACGTACTGCGGTCGTATCCGTCTTGTTGCTCAACACGCCGCGCATTGAAAAGCTGGAACCAAGGCTATCATGGAGAAGCATATCGAACTACAGAGGTTCAACCATGAGCCTCTGCGGCCGAGGGGCCGGGGCTCCATTTCGGAAGGCAAAGGCCAGCAGTTCGATCACGACAGATATGAATTGGCGAAAGTGGGAAAGAAGCAGGTGTTGAAGGTATGCGCACTTTTGACAATATGTTTGTCCGGTCTGATCATGGTAGCGTCGCTTCGGACTGGTGTCTATGACCGGTCTCTCTTGCGGGTTGATGTGCACCTGGGAGACTTTGCTTGTGTAAGTCCACATAACTGACACCAACTACCTGGCTGACGTCATGGCAGTATCTTTTCAATAGGCTTCCAAAAGTAAGTGCTCAACCTATACAGCGTTCCAGCAGCAACTGACGATGACTACAGCGGCGGACCTGCTGGTCTCATCTACGGCTTCATACTGATATGGCTGGGCAACTTCTCCGTCTTTGTCTGCATTGGTGAACTTGCAAGCGCCGTCCCGACTTCTGGTGGCCAGTATCACTGGGTCTCTTTACTGGCGCCGCGCTCAAACAGGAAGTTCCTCAGTTACGTGACTGGTAAGTTCGTCAACTTCCAAAGCGATTCTAATCATATTAATCATCTTAGGCTGGCTCACTGTCATCGGCTGGATCGCAGCTCTTACTTCCGTATGCTACTTTGTAGCCGAATTGATCCTGCAGTTGGTCAGTCTGAACGACCTCGAGGGCACATACGTCCGCGAAGGCTGGCACGGCACACTACTCCTATGGGGTATTCTACTCTTGTGTGTCTTCATCAACGTCTTCATAAGCGGAGCGCTTCCCACCATCGAAGTCGTCGTCCTCATCGTCCATATCCTTGGCTTCTTCGGCATTCTAGTGCCATTGATATATCTGCCATCGAGCCACAATTCGGCCAAGAGGATCTTCACGATGTTTCATAATGATGGAGGGTGGAGCACGCAGACTCTGGCCTTCTTTGTGGGACTACAGGGCAATGCTTTGGCATTCGTCGGAACAGACTCAGTCGTCCATGTAAGCCCAACACTCCAGATCTGTCTACCCCTGCTAATGGAGTAGATGTCTGAAGAAGTCAAAAACGCCAGCACTGACGTTCCACGTTCGATGCTTCTCAGTCTCGTCATCAACGGCACGTTGGCATTGGGGATGCTCTTCGCCGTTCTCTTCAGCGCCCACGATATCACAAAATTACTCAACGACCAAGAAGCGACAACCGCGCCTTTCCTCCGCATCTTCACACAGGCTGTCGGTTCCGAGGCTGGTGCTACAGTCATGGTTGCAATCATCGTCCTACTCGAATTCTGCAGTGCAATGGGGTGCCTTGCAGCTGCATCACGCATGACATGGTCATTTGCTCGAGATCGCGGACTGCCTTTCTCTCGCGCTCTCAGTATGGTAAGTTCATGAATCGTTGCACTGCTATCTAAACGCATCCATTAATACCCCTCAGATTGACAAACGCAGCACCATCCCCGTCGTCTCCATCCTCGTCGTAACCGTCTTCGCTGCCCTCCTCGCCCTCATCAACATCGGCAACAGCGCAGCCTTTAATGGCACAATCTCCCTCGTCCTAGAAGGTTTCTACCTCTCCTACCTCCTCGCCATCGGCCTCCTCCTCTGGCGCCGCGTCCGTGGCGACCTAGACAACCCGGACTCTTCACTCACCATCTTCAACGAAGCGCAAGTGGATGAAGCGTACGATCGCAGTCTGACCTGGGGCCCGTGGCGTCTCAAGGGCGCGTGGGGCGTTGCGAACAATGTTGTTGCCATTTGCTACCTCACTCTCATTATCTTCTTCAGCTTCTGGCCTAGCCAGCCCCATCCGGATCTAGTAAATATGAATTGGGCGGGTGTGGTGACAGGGGCGGTGGCCGCGTTTAGTGTGGCGTACTACTTGTTGTTTGCGAAGAAGTCGTATACTGGGCCGATTGTCGAAGTGGATCCTCATGTGTTGTAAGGGGGACCGAAGTGGAGCTATCTGGCGCCTCTGGGGGTTATGTTCAGCGGGATAACGTACCAGAGGAAGGCTTTTGAGAGTTACTGCTGTGTAGTGTATGCTAGGTGAAAAGTTCCGGGACATAGAGGCTTGCAGTTGAGGCTCAACAAAAGCGCGGTATATATAGACTGGACATACCCATCAACCCGACATGACTTACGAACAGTACAATGAAGCCTGCCTTCCATATTTGTGAGGCTTGGAGAGCTACCAACGCCTCTCTACACTAGCCTAGATAACCCTCTCAAAACTTCACTCACTATACACCGATTGGAACGAAAAGTTGTGATCATAATCATTCGTTATCATACATAACTCATAGCATGATGACATTTGCCTGTATATGCGCGCCTTTCAAAGCCAAAATAGTACTCATGTGCAATAGAGCGTGAGAAAAGAAGAAGAAGAAGAACCCAAATAACCGGCCGTAACTCATCAAAAAACATCAAAGAAAAAAATGCTGCACCAACAGCCCCATCTCCACCCACTTCCGACTTCCAGACAAAAGCATCCAGATGCTCTGCCCACTTTTCCACTCCAAAGTCCTGAAGAACCCCAAGCTTAAGAAAGCGCCCCCATAGCCAACGCCACAATCTTAGGATTCGGTTTATCCTTTCGAACCAGAACTAGCAGAAAGAATCAACGAGCCGTTCAAAGAAGTGTGCTTAATGGGCCGAGCGAACAAGGGCTAACCTACCCTTCCGGTCTCTGTCAACGCGCATAACCTCCTTGCGGGGCGTACGCTCGACAAACTCATACTCGCGGTCGCCCTCGCGCTCGTACTTGAGCATGCGGCGCTCCTCCTCGAGGAAACGGATTTCGTCGCGGATTTCGCGCTCGGAGCGCCGGTCGTCGCGGCGCACGAGCTGTCGGCCTTCGGGGAGGAAGGCTGTGGCCGGGCCGTGGATGGCGGCTGAGCGGTCGATTTCGACGTAGCGCTCGTGTTCGTGGATGGAGGGGGAGGGGGCGCGCTCGGAGGGGGCGTAGACGGTGGGCGCGTGGTGGGATGGGGCGTAGATTACTTGGGGTGGGGGTTGTTGGTAAACTGATTGTGGGGGTGGAGGAGGTGCGTGGACGACGGAGGGCGGCGGAGGCTGGAATTCTTGAGGGGGTGGTGGGGGAGGTGCGATGACTGATGCTGGTGGTGCAATGGAGGGTGGTGGCGGTGGGGCGTCCTCCACCTTCTCCTCGTAGACGTATGTGATTTTCTCTGCTCACGGTTAGAAAGGGTTGTAAGAATATTGGCGGATACGTACCCTCTTTGTAGTTCTCGCTGATCTTGATGACCTCGTCGATGTGCTCTTTCTCGAGTGCTCGGGTAACGACAATGAAGTCGTCCTGCTGAAATTAGTGGAATTCTAGTAGTGCGTGCGGATGGCGTACCTCTTCCTCGTATGGATAGCCCAAGTCAATAACAGCTTGCTTCTTGACCAGGCGCTTAGGGAGTCTCGTCTTGCCCTTCTTGCCCCAGGTGGCTCGGGAAGGCTGGATTTCTTCAAAGCTGGAGATAGAAGAGCTGCGTGTTGACTTGGCTGCTACGCTCTTGCTTCTTCGGACTCGGCTCTTCTCGCGGTGAACTTCAACTTCGCGGTAGTCTTCTCGTTCCCGGCCCCTTCCGCCACGGTCGTCGTATCGGATCTCTTCAAAGTCATCCTCCTCGTGGAAACGACGAGGTGGTGATCGGCGACGCTCGCGGATAGGAAGTGGAATGGGAACGTTGGCTGGTGGACGCCACTCGTGGTCTTCGTACCTCTCGTACCTCTCTACGTCGCCATAGCGTGGCAGGGGTTTGCGGTCAAAAGTGTCGAGAGATGATTGGCGGCGCATGAACTGCGGCCGTGACGGCCTGGGCGGGCGAGGGGCTGGCCGGCGCTCATTGATGTCGATATCGATGTTAATGTCCTTGTCGATGACGGACCTGCGGCGGTAGGGGGCAAGTGCTTGGTTGGCAATCTCGGAGGGAGTCGGCTCGTGGAACATCTCAGAGGGCACGCGGCGATGAGGGCGGTCGAAACGATCTTCTTCGTGGTAGCGTTCTCTCTCCATGACAGCGGGGCCTCGGCGTGCGCGGTCTTCATGGAAATCAATGTCACGATGGCCTCCGGGGAAACGATCGTGCTCTTGGAAGCGGTAGTGATCGTAATCGTCGCGACCACCACGGCTGCTACCGCCAGCCACACTTCCGCCCGGTGGTGGCGGAGGAGGAGGCCCCCTTCGCATGCTCTCAAACCTGTCGCGATCCCATCGCTGGGGACCGCCACGAGGCGGCTCGTCAAAGCGATCCAGATTGCCCGTTGAAGAGCGGTACGCCGACATGTTGGGTAGTCAGGTGCGGCTCGTCGATGGGTGGTGATGTAGGAGTAGGTATGATGCGGGGCTGCCGGTTATGTGTCGGAAGATGTCACAAGAGAATAAGGTGTGCGCTAGGAAGCACGGCAACGGGAATGCGACAGACTGACGGCGGCGCAACAAGCGGACACACGAGAATATAAGTGTCTTGGATCCAAAGCCTGCCGGAGAATTGGTGGTGGGTGGGTGCGACCAACTTTAGATGCAGGATTCGCGACGGGCTTCGTCATCGGCGCTCGCGCATCATGCCAGGGCTGCATCTGGACTGGGCGCTAACCGGCGCCATGACTGGAGGGACGCACCCCTGGTGTTACATGGTTTCTCATTTGTCGCGGAGTTCCCCATGGTTCAGTTTCATGTGAATCAATGTGGACTCGGGCTGATGTTGGGCATTTTCCGCTGTCATGTGAGATCTCGACATCTTCTTCGCCATGATCGGGAGAGGAAATACTTGGTCTTGTTGCCCAAAGGGCCTTTCTAGACACCAGGCTATCCTTACCGTGAGTTCCTGGTCGTCGGCCGTATTGGATGGGATGCATGTCCGCAGAACTAAGTCTTGACAAGCGGTGACGTCAGGGCACGAGCTTGGAAGCGGACCGCGGCGCAGTTCACCGCCTAGCGCAGCCTCAGCCACGGTTGCTCACAGCGTTGTAACGCTGCGGCTTGGGCTTCAAAGGGAACAGACGTTCCCAACGCTTTCGGCGAAACTTTTCGATGTTGGGTTGTCACCGCTGCCACGTTCTGGGGGCTTACAGACCGATGGTAGCGATACCCCGCAAAGAACGTGTGTACCATGATGATGGATCTGCTAACCCCACGGAAAAGCAATAATCGACGATGACGGATACTCTTCGGTGTCGTAATCTGGCCGTCTCTTTCGTTACCTCGTTTGGAGAGGAGTCCGTAGTCTACATGATAGATGTACAGTTATGCTACAATTCGTCCAATCCCACCCAGCGCATCGTGTCGTTTATTTGGCTCCAACAGCTTCTTGAATCTTTTTGGTTACATACTCCAGATCAAACGGCCTTCCCTTGAGACCACCCATGACTTTACCCATAACGCTGCCAAAACTCCTCTTGCCCTCCTCTAGTCCTTCGATCGCGCTCTTGACTAACGCGTCCACCTCACTGTTCTCCACTAGCGGAATCTCCTGCGCATAGCCCTTCAGCACATCCAGGTGCGCCTGCTCTTTCTCGACGAGGTCCTCCCTCTTAGCATTTCGGAACTCTTCAATTGAGGCCGAAGAGGCTTTGATCTGCTTTTGAACGAGGGAGTACAGGGCTCCATCGGTTTCGATTGGCTTGGCAGTCTTTGATGCGTTGATGATCTCGGCTTGCAGGGCACGGATTGTGTTTAATGCAGGCTTGTTCTTTGCGCGCATCGCCGTCTTGAGGTCGGATTGCAGGCGAGGAAGTACGACATTTTCGGATGTAGAAGTGGACGAGTAGCGGACGCATAGAGACCGGGCGGGAGTGAAGAGCTGCCTCTGCAGCATTGCTGTGCGAAATAATGACATGGTGGGTGATGAGTTTCGTTGCGTTGTAGTGTAGAAGTCGTATGAGGCAGGTGCGGTTGCGACCAGAAGGAGCGACCACAGACGGTGTATGTAATGGGCTGGCTTGCGAATATGTTGAGCAACGAATCGTGGTCAGCCAAACGTCGAAAGTTGAAAGCACAAAAGTTTGGACTACCAACGCGCTCAGACGCGAACAGCTAGCATCCCTGCGCGCCAAGCATCTCTTTTGTTGTGGACCGCCGTCACTTTTGCAGCTTGTACCTGAGCCTCAGCGTCGCAATTGCGCCAGAGCACCCTTTTGATCTTTCTCTCGGCGCGCCTTTCTTAATTTTATTTCATCGACGCATCCGCGCGCAGCTCATGTGCACGCCATCTCACCGGCGCGTTCCCCCAACCTCCATCTGAAGCTCGCTCTCACCCGGGCCACGACCAGCGCATCCCTTCGACTCTACACGCAGTCCATCATGGCCTTCCAGATGGCGCCCGCGACGCCGCAACGCCCCACCCCCGGCGCTTTCGTCAACACGCCCGCGCCCAACCGGCCGGGCTTCACACGAACTGGCTCCATGTCGCAACCACAGCCGCAGCAACAGCAAGCGCTGCCTGCACCGCCCGCCGAGAGCCCCATCGATCGCGCATCGCGGACCATAAACAGCATGCTGGACCGGGACAACAGGTTTCCCGCGCTAGAGGCGTACATTGGACGTGAGTAGTCAGGTATAACGGCAGAAGCTGGGTGAGATGCTAACAAGGTCGTGTAGAGGGCATCTCCGGCGAGTATGAGATCCCCAACAGCCCAGCCTGGGCGCCGTTCCAGAAACTGCGGTCCTACAAACTCCCAGAAGCCGTGTTTGAGCAGGTGGACCACACGCAGATGTCGACGAGCATGGGCCTGTTCGCCGAAATCAACCACGCCTGGGTCGTCGTCGACAACCAGGTCTACCTCTGGGACTACACACATCCGAACCCCGAACTCGTCGGTTTCGAAGAGCAGCCCAGCAACATCACATGCGTCAAGCTCGTCAAGCCGCGTCCCGGTGTCTTTGTTGGCACCATCGAATACCTTCTTGTAGTCGCGACCGTATCCGACATCTTCCTGATAGCGGTCGAGTGCCAGCGAGGACCCGAGGGCGTTCATGGCATCACAATGTATCGGACGGGACTATCGACCTCGGTCAGGAAGATCAACGTGACTGCGATCGCCGGCTCGTCAACAACGGGGCGCATCTTCTTTGGTGACGGCCAGACCGAGGACGTATACGAGCTGAACTACCAGCAGGAGGACAAGTGGTTTTCCAGCAAGTGCAGCAAGACGAATCACGTAACAACCTCCATCGGCCTACCCACGCTACCATTCTACGGACCTACGCGACAAGCTGGCATTCAGCAGATGGTGATTGACGATACCCGGAACGTCCTGTACACGCTTTCCACCAACGGCACTATCAAGGTCTACTACATGCGCGCGCCCAACGTCTTGGAGAGCTCCCTCACCCGAACGCGAACACAAATCGAGACAATGTGTGGACACATTGTGCGGCCCACTGGTGTCCTGGACAAGATGCAGATTATCGGTCTGACCCCCATCTCAAGCACAGAGGCGGACAACTTGTCTCTGATGGCCATCACATCCTCTGGCTGTAGGCTGTATTTGAGCACAACGTCTGGGGGACAGTGGAACTCGAACAGCACAAGCGCTCCTAACAGCATGCAGCTACGACACATCCGCTTCCCGCCCAACGACGGTCAGCCCTCGCAGCAGAGCAATTCGACTCAGGTACAGCCATACCAGGGTGGTACAGCGGTTGGATTCGAGTCGAGATACCTCAGAGAGACAACTGTCGCAACCCGTTACGCGCCCGGCGCGTTCTTCTCCTTCGTCCTCCTAGCGCCAAACGATCAGAACCACCACATGTTCGTCTCCGCACCACACTCCGGACTGCTGGGCCAGCGCGAAACCACAGAGCCCCCGCGGTACACCGAAACTGGTGTGTTCACAGAACTCATGGGTAGAGTGCAGGATATCGGCCTAGTTTCAGAGCCCTTTTCAGCGAGGAATGAACCGCTCGGATTTGGCAACGAGCTTTCGACCCAGTTCGACAAACCCCTAAGTGAATACGCCATCATCACATCCGCCGGTATCGAAACAGTTCGACGAAGGAGGCTTGTCGATATCTTCGCTTCGATTGTGAAGAATGGAGGTCACGAGGGTGCTGAAGGCGACATCCGCAAGCTTGCAAAACAGTACGGCCTGGCTGAGACTTCTGCTACCGCTCTGGCGGTTGCGTGCGGGCAAGGCTCGGACGTGGGACCCGATTCGCGGATTGCAAAGGTCACTGATCCCGAGGTTATTGACTTCGCTCGTAGGGTGTTCATCGAATTTGGCGGCAAAGCACATTTGACAGAGAGTGCAACCGTCGAAGGCCTGAGCGTAGAGAATGTCCGCGCCTCCCCAAGACACGATGGTATCGCCATGTATGTGTCACGCATTATTCGTTCGATCTGGAACACGCCAATCATCACCGAGGCTGTCACTCCTACCGGTCCTGTTCTCACATCGACACATCCGATCACCAAGTTGCAGGAAGTGCAACGCTCGTTGGCTCAACTTCAGGAGTTCCTTGAATCAAACAGATCCTTCATTGAAGGTCTGGCCGGTCCAGAGGCGCTTGGACGCGCATCGTCACGACAAGAAGAGGTTGAGCTTCAGGGCGAGAACAGAGCGCTTACTAGCTTGTTGCAGATGATCAACAACATTGTTGAAGGCATATCTTTCGTTCTGGTACTCTTTGAGGAGCGCGTAGAAGACATCTTGGTTCTTCTGCCGGATCCTCAGTTACAGGGGAGAGTGCGTCAACTCACTTTCCAAGGCCTTTTCTCTGTCAAAGAGGGCAAAGAGCTTGCAAGGGAATTGGTCAAGGCTATAGTGAACCGTAACATCGCCAAGGGTTCTAACGTCGAATCTGTTGCTGAAGCCCTGCGGAGAAAGTGTGGCAGCTTCTGTAGCTCAGACGACGTCGTCATTTTCAAGGCACAGGAGAGTTTGAAGAAGGCCGCCGATTCTGGTGCGAATGCCGAACGTGGGCGCATCCTGCTCAATGACAGTCTGAGATTGTTCGAGCAAGTGGCGAAGAGTCTGAGTTACGAGAACCTGGCTGCTACAGTCAATCAGTACATTCAGCTCGAGTTCTATGCGGGTAAGTTTACCAAATACTCCACTCTTTGACATTACTAATATGATATCCAGGTGCTATTAGACTTGCTTTGAAGGTTGCGCAAGAGTGGGACCGTGGTAACAAGGCTCTGTCTTGGGTACGAGACAAGAGCGAACAGAACGTCGATCCGAATGACGCGCGTCGAGAATACTTTGACAAGCGTGCTTCTTGCTACACATTGATCTGCAATGTCATCGAGGCTGTAGACCACGCCTACAATACCCAGGGCCCTGTGCCCGACGGTGTCATCTCTCCGGTCACACGTCGCAAGCATGAAGCGTATGAGCAAATCAACAACTCAGACGACGAGGTCTTCCAAAACTACCTGTACGACTGGTACATGCAAAACGGCTGGGCTGAGCGGTTGCTTGAGATCAACTCTCCTTTCGTTGTTGACTACTTGCGCCAAAGCTCGGAGACGAATCTCGCGCATGCGGACCTGTTGTGGCGCTACTACGCCCACTACAACGACTACCTCAGCGCTGCTGAGACACAATACCAACTTGCTAAGAGCACCCTGCCCTTGACACTGGAAAAGAGGATTGAATATCTGTCCCGCGCAAAGGCAAATGCTTCGACGCGGATGAACGGTTTCGCAGAGAATGGAGTCCGCAACAGGCAATCAAGACAGGAGCTTCTGCGGAACATCACCGACCACCTAGACATTGCCAACATCCAAGACGATGTGCTACAGAGGATCAAGGGTGACGAGCGTCTTTCCGGTAAGCGGAGAGAGGACGTCATCGCCCACCTCAACGGCCAGATCCACCCGCTTGACGAAGTAAGTTATTGCAGAATTCTTTGGGGATGACTTGACTAACGATGCCTTAGCTCTACCACGACTACGCCGACCAAGCAGCATACTACGATATATGTCTATTGATATACCATGCCGCCGACTACCGCAGTGTGCCAGACATCCGGTCGACATGGACTAACCTCATCGACCAAACTCACCGGAACGCTCTCGCCGACCGACAGGGCGCGCCTTGGGAAATTGTCGCGTTGAAGGTCGAGGACCTTGGTCACCGAACCAACCTCAACGACAACGTCTTCCCCGTCAACATCGTCCTACAACTCCTCCTCCAGTACGACCTCGAGTTCTACGTACACGATGCCAATGCGCCGAATGCACAGAACCTCGCACTTAACAGCAACCTCACATGGCCGATTGACGTTTTCCTCAAACTTAACGCGCCATTCGAAAGCCTGGTTGCCACACTGGAAGCGCTGTGGTATGCGCAAGAACAGCCTTTCGCTGGCCGAAACCGCAAGCTGCTCGTGAAGTGGATCATCTACCTTGTGGAGCAATGGGGTTCAGTAAGCAGGCGAACCGGTGCACTCTTCGGCGGTCCTGAGAACGCGATCGGTCTAGCGGAAGTGATGCGCATCATCCTAAGCAGCGACGTCTTGGGACGGGACATGGACGATCAGGCATGGATCCAACGTGCTCGGGATCTAAGTGCCGTTCTTGAGGAAGCTGCGCGCTGAGAAGACGTAACTTTAGGAGGAGCAGAGGGAGCCACGGATGAAGCGTTGTGAAGATATACAGAAAGCGATGATTGTGTATTTTGGGTTGTTTCTCTTCGTTAGCATTCTTGCAGCGCGAGGCGTTGAATAGGTTGCATGAGTATTGGGAAGGGTGACTGGCGTAAAAAGCATTTGAACCCATCTTGTAGGACATAAGACGAAGACGGAGCATAATCAAGGCTAGCGTATTCTTGAATGAAGTATTATAATGGAAAGATAGTCTGGAAGGATTCGTGAGGCTTTTGAAGATGACAAGCTGGGAACTGGCGATTTGTCGGACTTTAGCGTTCACGTTAACGCCGCGTCGATACGCGTTCCCAACTATCGTCACTCTGCGCATCTTCTCTAACACTCCCACCCCACATCCCACAGCTTCCAGCGCGACCGACAAACACTTCCGACCGAATCGCCACACCATGTAAACCCTCTTCTATACCTCACGATCTTCCGTCCCAACCCCCACACAATGCCAATCTGCATCTCATGCCGCACCCCCGTGCGCACACTCTACACAACATACTCCAAAGCCGACGACCGCGCCCTCGGCAAAGGCGTCCGCCTAACCCAATGCCCCGTATGCAAGAAGTTTGCGGATAAATATGTCGAACACGATTTCGTGGTGCTGTTCATCGACCTCGTGTTAATCAAAGCGGAGGTGTACCGGCACTTGCTGTTTAATCGGTTGGGGAAACATGAGGGACGGTTGGGGTTTGATGTACGTATTGCCGATTTACATATCTTGGGATGGGATGGGAGGGAGGGGAGGTCTAACATTTGAGAGAAGATAATGAGGGCTGACATAAGATATTACAGCGATCCATACTCCGCCTCGGCATCCTCCTCCTCCTCTTCGACGTCTACCTAACCTGGGCGCGCATCGAGAAACTGCCCCTCCCACCTACATCGCCCTACCACCCAACGCCCTACTCCCCCTCCTCACCCGCTCTAAACACAACTTCCACAAGCCCCCTCGTCGCACCCCACGACGGCATCACAAACGCCGTAGTCCTCCAAGCCCACCCACTAGGCCTGCAATACCTATTCTTCCTCTGCCTCGTCACCCTCTGCACTCTAGCCTTCCACCTCCCCATCCGCCTCCTCTGCGCCTTCGACACTACGCGCCTCCCCAGCTCGACACTCCGTCGCTTGTGGCGGAGATGTATACCTAGTTTCGACACCCCGACGCCGCTATCAACTGCACTGCTGGTGAGCAGTTGCACGAAATTGTTTCCTATACTGCTTATTATCTGGGACTACGATTTACCTAGCTCGGCTACGGCGGTGAGCTGGGCGGTTATCGTGAATAATATTGC
Organism: Alternaria ethzedia; assembly: GCF_023757985.1. Lineage (NCBI taxonomy): Eukaryota > Fungi > Ascomycota > Dothideomycetes > Pleosporales > Pleosporaceae > Alternaria > Alternaria ethzedia. The sequence goes on from NW_026056228.1 coordinate 157,868, forward strand.
GGCGCTGGAGATACTCATGGATTGTGGGTATGTGAGGGCGGGTGTGTTGGTGGGGACAGGGGCGGGGCTGAGGACGGCAGTTGGATGGGGGATTTTGAGGGCGGCGGGGTTGGGGACGGGGTGGGAGGGGTATTGGAGGGAGTGGACTGTTTTGGGGGGGCTTTGGGAGTGGGTTGGTGGGTTGGTTAGTGCTTCGTGAAGGAAACATGGTCATGAGCGTTTTTGTTTGGATGGAAAGCAATGATACCCCATTTGATATTTGTACAAGTCGAGAAAGACTCCGTATTACGCCAAAAGACCAACTATACACATGTGCTCAAGTATTCGGTAATGCACTGCTCTCGTGGTCCCTCACTGATGGCTTCAGATCCAGGTTGCCAGACAGACGCAGTTGCTCTAGCATGATGCATCTCTCCGGCATATGCCCTGCTGGATCCCGTCTGTCGCCTCGTCCAGACCGGCCCAAGCCATCCTTCTCACAACGTGCATATGCATATTCCCCGCGCGTCTAGCATCCCCAGTCGAGCTTCGCTAACGCCCTCCATTGTATTCCGGTCGCAAATCGTTTCGTACAGGCGAGATAAGAGGATGGAGTTGTGCGAGGAAAGTAATCGCCCACATGATATACATGGCCGCGGCAGAGAGAACGAGTGTAGATCGCCAGACCCTGTCCAATCATGTTAGCCCAAGGTGTCTCTCTTGCTCCTTGCATCTCAAAATGCTCGTCTTAGCTCGCTGTCGCTGATGTTCGTGTTGGTATCCTCGCTCATCTCATGCTCATTGCTGAAACGGACTCGTCTCCCATCGCCTGCGCCGCGCTTCTTGCACACTGCTAGCAGCTTCTCTCGCGCGTTCTCATTCTCGTCGCGCAGACACGGCTTTGGGGGTGCGGGTGGTGATTTGGGTGGTGACTTGGTGCTGGACGAAGAGATGGTGGAAACGTACGTTTGGTTCTCGCCTTTGGGAGCTAGGAACCAGGCGGCGCCGCAGAAGATGACGGTGACGATGAGGCCGATAATTGGTGCCCAGCTGTAGTTGTGTTAGTGGTTTTGTGGGTTGGAGAGCTTCGTTGAGCGGATCGCGGAACTGACCCGTTCGCCATTGTAGGTGGTGGTTTGGGAGGTGACGCGCTGGGAGATGGTTGTATGGGGTTTTGTCTGGGGTGATGCGGCGACCGGGTTTTGTTCGAGCTTCGGGGATGGTAGAGTGCGTGTAGAGGGAGCGGATGTCGTGGTGTGGAGATGGCTTCGCCGTGGTGTCGCGAGCTGCGAGCTTGCGATGACGATACGGATCGTGCTTCCAGGGCTTGGCGCCAGGCGCGTCGTGATGCTGTCACGTGTGAACCCACATGGCCGTCCTAAGGTTGCCTGGAGTAGGCTCCGAGGTCCTGCGATCTTTATTTTAACATCATGTCTTTCTGAGTCTTACTCGCATCACTTCCTTCTCGCATTTCTGATTTTCTGTCATCGGCGCACTCCTACGCGTATTCCCGAGTCTCTCTTGCCGCCGTCGCTTGTTCTTGCCCAAGCAACATGCATGAAGATCATCACAGGGCTTCCACGCGCCTGCCTCACTTACTCTTCCTATCGGTCTTTTCAAGCTTCATTCTTCTGTTCAACGGTTTCGAAATAGTTCTCGTAGGCCGTCGCGGTCTCTTGATCCCGAGGTCTCCTCCGGCGTCCCGCGTCACCAAGCCCGTCAAGCTGATCACTAGCCTACTAGGACTTTCCTTGACCCCCCACTGGTGGTATCGTTCTCGAACAGCTTTCTATTCAAGTATATTTGGTCGTCCAGAACTGACGCACAGTGGCCTTCCAATCAATCCTGCTCCACTTTGTTGAGCATCCATCTGGCTGTACCGTTTGGGATCACAAATCTGTGGCACCGGTGAAAGTAGCTACTAATGTCATGAGGAACGCTTCAGACAGTTGCTACGCGACTCTATTCAGGGCTTATCGTTGATCGTCGATGAGCCCTTGTCGATGTCCTACCAGTCGAACACGATGGCTCACTCTCCAATGAGCTTCTACTATGCTCAGCCTCGTCTTGACTATAGTGTACCTTGCATATACCCAGCCCCCACGATTACATTTGAGGCCGGGTACTACATGGTCTCGGAATTATGTACATTAGGTTCCTGAGCAGCTCCCTGTAGAGTTTCATCACTCAAATTCTCAGAGTTACCCTGCGCAAAGGCTGCTAATTGGCACAGAGGAATGAGGATGCGGTGTGACAAGCGATTCGCCTACATGAGCACTGCATATGGCTGATGTTCCCGCATACTATCCACAGACAAAACGGCTCGGTTCGTTCTTGTATCTACAGTTCGACGATAAAGTTCACGAACACTTCTTATCATCGAGATCTTTGCGTTTTACGCCGGGATCAAGAATTGGCCCGTCGGAACGGTTAGAACGAGGGGAACCCGGATCCGCACCAACCATGTCCGGCACCCCCGTCTTTGGCCGACCCATTATGCAGTGGTTCTCGGCATCGTACCTCAGAGGGTGGTAACATGCATGGCTGAACTCTCAAGCGTCAGATATGCTCGAGTTCACTTGGCTTATCGCTAGCAGACCGCTTGCTCATTTCATCGATTGTGGTTGAACTTTGAACCTCTTCACCGCCTACTTGTGAAGGGTTGCCTGGTTGTTATCAGCTGCTTCAACAAGTGGAAACCCAAGTCTTGATCACATGTTCTCAGTGGAATGCATGCAAGCTCGTAATGTTGAAGGATTCAGCGGCAGAGGAACCGGCTGACTCGAACTGTATAACTTAACCGGCATCGTCAGGATATCGTCCAAGCGCCGACAGCCTCGAATTATAGCCAGGATCTCCGTATGTACTTACCAGCTAGCCGCAGCTATGCTAGCGGACTTTAGTTCGCCCTTGTGGAATCGACGCTTAGCAGCATGGACTCGAGACATGCTACCGCAGCCTTCCCCACAAAGTGAAGCAACGAACAGGAGCATCGAATGGAACTATCCTATGCAACGTAACATGTTACAGGCTGCCTGAAGATGGTACAAAGCACGGTTGTCTTATTTTTGAGGCGATCAAATTGGGAAGATAGACCATTTCAGACTTGTGGGCACAGTCCTTCCGCCACGCACCCTGCAGTGCTACGTGGACAAAAGCAGTACTACCCAGTATTGACAGGGTGATCTGCACCACACCTCTGGGACCCAGGAGTATGTGAGCTCATCCAATGGCCCATACTTCCGCTAACATCCTTGCGGTTGACCTGATTTTCGGTAAACATTTGGTGGCACAAACAGTCTTCTGGCAAGCTATATTCCATATGCCTTGCTTTCCCTACAGGGCTCGAGAAGTTATTTGATCACAGCTCCGTCTGCGCTGGCTCGCGCATTTCACTTGCATATAGCTTCCCATACTTCGGATCGTCTAGTCCAGTGTATCACTTGGTTATGTCATTCTTGTGCCCCTACGACCCATAACGTGTAACAGCCATCTTGATAAATATCGAGACGATTATCTCATCATTTCAACCATCAGTCACTGTCGAGAAATCACATCTTCACGAGATGGAATCGGATGAGATAGTCTTCGTCGAGCATCCGCCCTCAATGCCTATTCTTTCGTCATCCCGACCGCTTCCGGAACCCAGACCAAACGGCAAACAAGCAAATACCAATCCGTATCAACAAGAGGCCCGTTCTGCCATGGAGATAACCTCCTCTCCAGTCGAACACGGCTCCTACGAACGCAGTCTTCCATCGATACCAACAGAGGAGGACATGAAAGATCGGATGACTGAGAGTGGGTCATCACGGCAACGCCGGGGATCAGATTGGTCTCTCAGTTCGGACACACAAAGTGAAAATATGAAGAAGCACGAGGACCTCAGTCCAGGAGTGTCTACTGCAGGACAAGCTGCTCCATTTCCACCACCACCACCGCCGCCGCCGCCCCCGGCTGATTGTCACTTTGGCCTCGGAGGATATAATTCTCAGATCCCTCATCCAGTGAGTCTGAAACCATACCAGAGAACGAGAACTTGATCTGACTGTATACTTTAGCCGCCTCCTCCTCCACCTCCTGTATGCGATATACCACATTCCCATTGCGGAATGATCGTAAGCTGACAATAGCAGCCTCCACCACCACCAGGCTTACCTGATTTCATGAACGCTCCGATGATGACCTCAGCACCTCCTCCCCCGGTACGTTCAGAACGCGGTCAGATCCATGCATTGCTGATCAATACTAGCCCCCGCCCCCGCCACCCGGGCCTCCTCCACCCGCGTTGACCATGAACCCGTACAATGCAGGAGAGGAAGTGCATACGCCGAACCAGTTCATTCAAGTGCAGTACTCCAACGAGTCCATCTCCGACTTCGCCAGCCGCGTACTTCGCATTGGGCCTTTCAGACGCAATGTCTTCATGACACTTCATCCGGCTAGCGCGGCAGACTACAAGGAGTACGAGTGGCTGATCAAGTATGGAAGCTCTGAGATTTGGTATGAGAAACCTACGAAAGCGCTTCTTAGGAGTGTCAAGACACTGGAGGCAAACAGACGGGCACCGGGTGAACTACTCCCTCTGCATAACGCCAGGCCAGTGAGTCTTGAAACGCCCAAAGTGTGGGCTTCAGCTGCCATGACGACACCGACCGACGACGACATCTTTGAGTGTGTTGCTGATCATCCTGTGGATGATGGCTATGACACGGGAACATGCCATCAATGCACTGAGGCCAAGTCAGAAGCACTTGAAAGCACACCTCTCGTCTACTGTCTAGTGTTCAGCACCTGCCAAGCAGCCGATCCTTTCATTCACGGCGCCCACTTCAACGGCCGCCAGATCTACAAGCTCGTCAAATGTGGTAGCCGCGAGGCTGCAGTTGCAGAGACCTTTTACGCCGCTGGTGTCAACGGATGGAGTCTGGCTTTTAGCTGCATCATGAAGCTTGGTGAAGACTTCGAAGAGAGATGCGGTACGGCCAAAAAGATCAACGTGCTGTGGATGCTGGCTGAAGAGGAAGCCGACGAAAAGATGGTCAAAATATTCTACTAACATACACAAAAAAAGAGCAGCGTTTCTTGGGTTATTTTTGCTTTCGATATCTATCCTTGCGTCTTCCAAAACAATTCTTTTCTGTCTCGCAAAAGTTACTTCTCTCCACCCTTCAACGGTATCACCTCCGGCGGACCTCCGCGCATCTCAACGTAGCACGGTCAATCCTCAACATATGACCCATGGACACCACCAAGCCCTACCGAGACGAACCCATCAAGGCCTTGTACCACATCAGACGCACAGCACGAAAACACATGTGCAGCCTACCGATATCTGCAGTCCGAATCCAGTTGCATATGCCATGTATTACCATGCTTGCCTCAACCAGTTCATTCTGCGTCCGGTACACCCTCGCCGCCTACCACCAATGTCGTCGAGTCGCTCAAGAAATCCGACAGACGTTGTCAGATGCTATCTACGGTAGAGTGCAGAGACTGTCTCGTCCAATCAGGGGTGTACACGATAACGGGCGTGTCGTACGAGGCTGCTCGTCTCACTATCTCTTCTCTTTCTGTATGGCTGTTTTTGGCGTTCACATCACGTTTGTTTGTTGGCATTTTTGTGTTGTCTCCTTTGTTAAATCGTGTTGTGTTTATGGCGTTGAGGCTGGGATACGTATGAGGAATGACCTGGATGTCGATTGGCGAGGCTGTTGCACGGGTGTGGCGTTATAGTAGACACACGTTTTAGGATCGGTATAACGGAAAATAGTGCATCCAATGCTGGGGGAGCACGTGGCGCCAGGGCATAACGACACTACTGTATTATTAGATCACATTTGGGCAGAGGGGTGTACGACTAGTGCGCTTTTCGAATGCCAGCAATGACAGAGTCCCTGATTGGATTTTTTTCTCATGTGAAGTGACGTCTTGCGTAATACCATGCTTGGGGAGTGAGGTTTAGTGAAGGAGGACTGTTCCTGCCTAATTTATTTCGTCTCTTCGCCTAGTCTACGTCCGGTGAGAAAGCTTTGGTGGTCACCCACATATAATCGACTATAGCGCACTACGTACTTTGTACAACTGCTGTTCCTCTTCTACGCTAAAGATTGCAGTGCACTATCCGTGTGGGAAGTTGCTTTCAGGCAACGGTACACAAACCCAACTCCCGGTTGTACCGAGTGACAGCTGGGTACAGTTATTGTCAAAGCCTCGAGTGTTCCCTGCAAGTGTACCACGGTTCTACAACTTCTTCTTCGTCACCGGCTCCAATCCTCGATGTTGCTTCGCAATCATCTGATCAAGCCTCGCATAGCAGTCCAGCGACATGAAGATACCTAATCGCGTTAGCTTATATTCCCCTCGAACAACTTCTATGACATTTCTCATCAGGCACAGCACTTACCAGCAGCCAGATACCCTCCATACATACCACCCAGCCCCTGCGCGCCCCTCTGCACCGACGTCAACTCCTCCCAACTCAGCATCTCCGCGAGGCAAACCAACGTCGTCAAGCTCGTCTCTAGACCGAAGACTAGCAGAGCGAGAGGAATGCGTGGATCGTTACGCAGCAAGGCAGGGATAGCCCAGAGAGTGAGAGGGAGGTGGTAGACAAGTTCAAGGAAGGTCAGAACGGGGAACCAGGCTGGGGCGTTGTAGAAGAAGCGGTCGCGATATTTGGATATGTACCAGTCGCGGAGCGACGACATCCAGAGGGGCTTGATTTGGATTGGGTAGTAGGCTGTCAAGTCGAAGGCTGTTTGTTCAGTTAGTATTGGTCAGTCCATTCATGTATGCGGTGATGTGCTATATCGAGTCCGGAAGCATCGGAACGACTGATAGAGGAGATGATTCAAAATATCGGGCCCTCGCATGTGTAATCTTGCTATGCTATTGTAGCATCACAGAGCCTCCAGCCTGAATATTCCTTCTCGGTACTTACCTAGCATCACCGGCAGGTGCACGAGGAAGAAGACGAGGTAGATAAAGTCGCGCTTCCGCTGCAATATTGAGACCGCCATGTTTGTATGAGCCGATGATTAATATTCGGCAGCGTGGGTTGAAGTTGGTCGTTGGCGTAAAGTCACGTTTGTTGGCAAGCGCGTCGTACGCGTTTTCGCGCGTGGGGCATCCACGGCCCTTTCCCCATACCTATGGGGCCGCACTCTTGGCTTCCGTCTCTCATCACTCCACCTGGGCACCCACGACGTCCAACTCGAATCGAATGGACAAACTCGACCACCGGAAATTTTTGATGGGCTTCTCGTGATTTTTCCGCAAAGTTCCAATGCGGGTCGATGGTGCTCCTGCCAACCGTGCTAGACCAAAGGCTACCGCCACTACATGCGAACTGCTTCCGCGTAAGCTGCAGCTCTAGGAGATCGATGCCTGAAACATGACTATTGTTCATCGGAAAGCACTTTCCTGCTTCGACCAGTCTTTCGTCCGAATGGCTATACAACTCGGACATCGGGTTGGCTGTTCGCGATCAGTTGAGCGCCATGCCAAGCGCGGTATGCCTTCTACGTGCATCAGCGTTCCGCCTTTAGCCTTCGCATCTGATTTCTAAGATTCAGTTGCCACCACATTTGGAAGTCGATGATGCTACACGTGTAGAAACAATGGTCCGCACCTCTCACGACTCGATCGCACTATTGAAACTGCCGTCGCAACCGTCAAAGGATTCCTCGGAGCCTCGTCATGTCGGCGCTCCGCTGCTACGAATTCACGGATGACGGGCAATTTAGCCTAAAGCTTTCCTCTGATAGCCCTTGGCACCCGGCCCACAGCAACCGAACGACATCAGCGGCGGATGAAGCACGAACGGCACATGACTGCCAAGAATGGTGGATGCTTACATCGCTTTCCGTGTCCAATTAGTGTGCCCGAAGCCTTGGCTTGGCGCTCTTCAAGCCGTCGTTTAACATGCTGCCCAGCAGCCGTTTCCTCTTGGTATGCTTAAGGGGTTAAACAGCTCTTATTACCGATGATCTGGAAAGAGTATGGAGGCCTGTTTCCCCACAGTGCTGCGGTACGGCCACCGGGGTACTGGATGATTATGCACATGGTGGTGCGGGCTTCTGTGGCCCCCCATACATAAGCCTGGGGTCTCCGAGTAAAAGACCGTAAGCTTTTTGGCAATCTGGGGTACTACTCAGACGGCTTTTGTTCAAGACTTTCGCCAAACTCTTCGAACGTTTCGATTATCGGTAATCGAGCATCATCATGGCTGGAGGCGGCGGTGGTGCATCTGGTTTCGATGCCGCGCTTCAAAGGCGCCAGGCCCTGATGGGCGCCAGTGGTCCTAGGGCTCTTGTGAAGAACGGCAAGGTCTTCCTGATTGCCTTGTTTGCCTGTCTCGGAGGTGTATTGTACGGATACAATCAGGGCATGTTCAGTGGAATTTTGGCTATGCCATCTTTCGGAGCACGTACGTACTTGCAACTTCCACCATCAACTTGCGCTTACCTTGAGTAGAAACCGACGGCTACGTTGACAACCCAACACAAAAGGGATGGCTCACTGCTATTCTGGAACTTGGAGCCTGGTTCGGAGCCGTCATGTCTGGTTTCGTTGCCGAGGCAATGTCGCGCAAGTACGGTATCTTGATCGCTACAGCAATCTTCATCATTGGTGTTGTGGTTCAGATTACTGCGATTTCCGGTGGTCATGAAGAGATTCTGGCTGGTCGCTTCATCACGTTAGTGAACCATCAACCCAGACCTTTCAACATTTACTAACCAATCTTAGTGGTATCGGAGTCGGTGGTCTTTCTGTCATCGTCCCTATGTACAACAGTGAATGTGCGCCTCCGTAAGTATATCCAAAGACAAGTATCCTAACAAACATGCTAACGCGTCTCAGTGAGGTTCGTGGTGCTTTGGTTGCACTGCAACAACTTGCCATCACCTTCGGCATCATGATCAGTTTCTGGATCAACTACGGTACCAACTACATCGGAGGTACTACGATCGAGACCCAATCCAACGCCGCATGGCTCGTACCCATCTGCCTTCAGCTCGTCCCAGCATTCGTCCTCATCATCGGAATGGTCTGGATGCCGTTCTCCCCACGTTGGCTGGTACACCACGGACGCGAAGATGAAGCGAGGAGCAACCTGGCCTCTCTCCGCAATCTCCCTGCCGACCACGAGCTCATCGAGTTGGAATTCCTGGAAATTAAGGCCCAGTCCATGTTCGAGAAGCGCAGTGTTGCTGAAGCTTTCCCGCATCTTCGCGAGCAGACTACTATGAACATCTTCAAGCTTCAGTTTGTTGCCATTGCTTCGCTTTTCAAGACAAAGGCTATGTTCAAGAGGGTAATCGTCGCGACTGTCACTATGTTCTTCCAGCAGTGGACTGGTATCAACGCCGTACGTACAATCCCGGGTCTCGTTGATGATCTACATTCGGAACTCATGCTGACTTTCCACTTCCCAGGTCCTCTACTACGCGCCTCAAATCTTCGAACAAATCGGTCTCCAAGGAACCACGCAGTCCCTCCTCGCGACAGGCGTCGTCGGCATCGTCATGTTCCTCGCCACCATCCCCGCAGTACTCTACATCGACAAGCTTGGCCGTAAACCTGTGCTAGCAGTCGGAGCCCTTGGCATGGCCTTCTCCCACTTCGTCATCGCCGTCATTCTCGCGAAGAACTTCGATAACTTCGAGAACCACCGTGCGGCGGGATGGGCAGCCGTGGTTATGGTCTGGTTGTTTGTCATCCACTTTGGTTACTCGTGGGGTCCTTGCGCTTGGATTTTGATCGCCGGTAAGCTCTATCCCTATTCACTCGAAACGTTTATTATAGGTTTGATGCTAACGCGTGTAACGTAGAAATCTGGCCGCTATCCACCCGCCCCTACGGCACAGCCCTCGGCGGCTCCTCCAACTGGATGAACAACTTCATCATCGGACAAATCACGCCCGAGCTGCTCGAAAACATCACCTGGGGCACCTACGTCCTTTTCGGACTCGTAACTACCCTCGGAGCGGGTTTCATCTGGTTCTTCGTCCCTGAAACGAAGCGCTTGACACTTGAGGAGATGGACACCATCTTTGGTAGTGAGGGTGCGGCGCTGAAGGATCAGGAGCGCATGGCCGAGATTAATCATGAGATTGGTCTTGCGGCGTACTTGCACGGCGATGCTAGCAGTGGGAATGAGACGAATGTTGTGGGGAATGAGAAGGGTATTGTGTAAGCGCAGGGACGCCTGTGGAGGAAGGTTTTTGAGTAGGAGGTGAGATTGGGGGGTGGGATTAGCTTAGTAGCAAATTGACGGTTGTAATTATGTGAGTTCTTTCGATGCCACTTTGGAAATGAGGGTACATGTAGTGTTTGCATTCTTTCGCTTCGCCATGTTTTGATGTTGCTTCTAGTAAAATAGAGCCTGATCTCGTGAATGTACAGTTTTTTCCTCATGCGTGATGTATTCGCTGATCATTAACCACAGTAAATGTAGTGTATTTGGCTTTCATGTTTGTACCACCAGCGATCTAGTGAGATAGCTGGTACTGAGTTGCCACTTTGGTCAGCTGTGCTTTCCGCAGTCGTACCTGCCAATTGCAAGCCCATCTCTGGGATTATATCGCGCATCAATGGTTTTCGCCTCGTAGCCGTGATGGATCCCCAACTGACCTCGACTTCTTCTTCTTCTTCTCCTTCTTCTTCTTCTTCTGCTGCTGACGCAAGGATCTTTTGACAAGATGATTCCGCCCGTACTCTAGTATATATACGACCCGTATATGTATACTGAACATCTCGAATCTTGGTGCTCAAGTATATGTTTGAGCAACATTGGAGAAATGAATATACGCCATTGAGCTGTAGTTGGGAGAAACCCATTGCTTTCGCCAGAGTATGCAGTGTTTTCCGATAGGCCCCTGGATTTGCCAGATCTGTTATCTCTTTTGGATAACGGCACTCTGAATCTTGAAGGTCGAATAACTCTTCGTAAAGGGCCGCCACCGCATCGAGATATACCTCAACCACTTCTTTTGTGTAATCAACACGCACTCGCCATCTTCCAGGTGTAAGCCCTAACAATCCGTAGACTTTGTCGCGAGGATCATGGCAATTGCCCCCACAATGTAAAAAGATACATCGTTGCAGAGTACGCCATTCTCGAACAGGGTTGTGTTCACATATGGTATCATAGGCGGTTGTCGGTAATATTCGCTGTGTGCGTCTACTCGCAAAGCGTAACCAATCCCAGTGTATCTCATACCCTCCGCACACAACGAGGGGTGATTTCAAACTGAGCGCAATCTCCTGGACGATCCATATCCTTGAGAAATATGGGTGGGATATCAGACTAAAAAGAGCGTACCCGGAAGTTGCCGCGTCTTGCAACAAGCGCGCAGCCTCCATCATGTTAGGGGCAGTCCCTAACCATACCAGCACGTTTTTTGCCTTTTTGTAGATCTTTTCCATGATACGGACTTGGTCACTGCGCTCAACCAAGTCCTCCTGGTTGATGCATATCTGATCGATCCAATAAAAACTGGGCTTGTTTATATCGGCCATGCCCCATGGCTCCGTAATATAGGCGTGTAAGAAGTTGAAAAGATTTTGGCGTACTTCGATATTGGCTCCGTCGATTGATATACTGCGAGCCGGCGTCGGATCACCCCAGGTGTATGAAAGAGCGGTATATTCAGGGCAGTTTATAAGACTGTACTTAAGGCTGTACTTCTGTATGCTGCATTGCGGCTGATCGGTGAGACGGTCTTTGCTGATTCGAAGTAGCCGGAACTCTGCATCTGGCTTGTCGAGAGGTTGATAAGTGTATTTAGACATTATTGCGATGGTACAGAAGTTGAGGGAGCTGAGGTCTAGAGAGATGGGGCAACGCGGGGTAGTAGTCTTCCACCAGACTGCCACTGCCTCGCAATAGTTAGCGCTGACGAGAAGGGCTACGTAGGTGTCAGGCTGGGTAATACAATGCCTTACCTGCCAGACACGACATCTCAACCTATTTGATTCGCTCTTCCCACTTTTAATCTACACCATCCGCAGCACAGCCCCAACGCCATCAAACCGCGCCACCCTTCATTTTTCTTTGACACAAAAGCTCAATCACTGCCCACCATCTAACGTAGCAATCAAGCTCTGCCTAAACGCCTCCTGATCCACAGCCCTCCCAATCAACACCAACTTCGACTCCTGAACCCCATCTTCAGGCTTGGCGTCGAACTCATTCGTATCATAAATCGCCCTCACGCCTTGTGTAAGAAGCATCTTGCCGTCCTTGATCGGAACGCGTCCCTTCAGACGATGGATCTCAAAAGGCTTATGTGCAGTCTCAGCAGGTAGCGTCTCCTCCCACAGGATAGTGCGAAGGAAGAGGTCGAATTTGTCGACTTGGTCGCGGGTTAAAGCGGGGAAGGATATGGTTGAAGTGGTGATTGTAGGGTCGAGGTGACTGTGTCCTTTACTTGCGAACTGCAGGTCTGTGTCTGTGACTTCGTCGTAGGCATGTAGATCCAGTACCAGTCCTTCGAGTTGCGGAACTTGGCTTTTCGTCGTCGTCTTGATGCGAGCGAGGCCGTTGATAGACCGGATTCGCTTGGTGACTTGCTCGAGTTCTTGCGCGGAAACTAGGTCAGTTTTGTTGATGATGATGACGTCTGCGTGGCTGATTTGCAAGTGCGCTGTCGTGAGTAGTGGGCCGTGTTCGTCGTGCGATGCCTTCTTTCTCTCTTCGATGTTTTCTTCGTCGCCGAGGCCTTCGTCTAGGCTCTTTAGCACGTTTTTTGCGTCGACGAGTGTGACGATGCCGTCGAGGAAGATGCTGCTGCCTAGGCCGTCGTCGAGCCAGAACATTGGTGCGATGTTTCCGGGGTCGGCCAGACCGGTTGTTTCGAGCAGGATGTAGTCGAATAGGCCGGATTGCTCCATTAGGTTCTCGATGGCTGCTACGCCGATGTCTTTTACGGAACAGCATATGCAGCCGTTTGCGAGGGGTACAAAGGGGGCGGGTTGGGCGGATGTGGAGTTTGCGTCGGAGACAGTGAGCTGCTTTTCGATGTCAATTGCTAAGCCATCTGTCAGAGTGATGTCTTATTCTTAGTGGAGGCTGAGCATACAGTCACCGAACTCATTCAGAATGACAGCAATCTTCTTTCCATGTTGCTCAGTCAAAATATAGTTGAGCAAAGTCGTCTTTCCCGCACCAAGATACCCTGTCACTATGGTGATGGGCACTTTACCCTGTGGTGCTTCCTCCGAGGTCGCCACAAGATTGGGTATTTCCTCATCCTGGTCGTCGAGGACTTTGGTGTTAGTCTCTGGCTGGACTAGAGTGGGGACTTCATCGTCTGATACGTTTCCGTCCATGGCCGGCAAGCTGTTACTAGATAGTGATTCGAATGTCGAGGAGGGGTGCCAGAGCGTCAAGATACAGTTCTAGAATAAGTTAGAACAGATGATCTGGAGGTAGGTGCGTAAGAACATGCAACCTAAAGTACACGATGCACCCATAACGACTTACCTAATCGCAGCTACTTCGGGAATTTGGAGGCAAAGAGAGACGGCAATGACGTCGTGGGGTGGCAGAGTCATGTAGAAAAATGGTCCACCGCGACTGACGCGCGATGAAGCTAGCACCGTCGCGTATTGACTAGCTGAGAGGACCCCTGCCCATGCCCTGCATTCGCAAGCTCCAGGTATCAACAACACACGCCGCCCCGCCTACCTGTCGCCAGACGTCTACTGTGATCGCAATTCACTCACTACCACCCATCATTCCGCAAACATGACGTCGCCCGCTTCGCCGCGCCTTCCCAGCCCACCGCCCATCCCAGAAGACCAGCTCTCGCCGGTATCCGCGTCGCCAGAGCAGCAGAAGCTCTTCAGCAATCTCGACCATGCTGCCGAACGGAGGATAAGACCGGGAACTAAGGCGGAGGATATGGCAGAAGGACCGCCGCTGGTAGAATTATCAGAGGTGCGTTGAGGCGTACTGCGATCAAGACAAGCCTGGCTGACAAGATGCGCAGATCGATTCGGCATTCCAACTTACAGAGCACCTCAAAGCCCTCCACTACTCGCTCACGCACCCCGCCGGCTCGAATGGCACTATGCCAGTAGACAGAAACATGGCATTGAAGATAGCACAATCACCCGCCAATGTGGACAGGACGTTGTGGCTATACGAACTCTGCCGCTTCCTCATACAAAAGGTCAACTCCATCATCACCGCCCTCTTCGCAGACGACCCGCCGTGTTCGTCCCTGACGTGTCCCGAGATGCGCGCTTCCGAGTGGCAGTACCTCTGCGCAGTACACGACCCGCCAAAATCATGTTGTGCTATCGACTACTGCTGCCACACGCTCGACTGGGCGGCCAACACCCTCACATCACCCAAGCACTTTCCTTCACGGCTCGCGCTTGGCACCGACTCGTCAACACAGCATTCGCAAATGCGCCAATTGACCAATATCTTCAGGCGCGTATACAGAATCTTTGCGCACGCATGGTACTCGCACCGAGAGGTCTTTTGGAAGGTCGAGGGACGCACAGGGCTATACATATTCTATAAGACAGTCTGCGATGTATACGGTCTGGTACCGGAGGACAACTACACCATTCCTCCTGAGGCCGAGGGCATTGAGCCATCAACAGAGGTCAAGCCGTCAGCGCCACCTCTGATTATGAAGCGAGAGCCCTCTGATTCGACATCGGAGATTTCAAGTAACACACTGGCAGACGGATTGTCTGATCATTCGCTATCAACAGCTGGAACAACCAAGCGACATAGGCATTCGCCATCAGTTGGAGCCACGGCCGTTCAAACAGTTGTAGAGGAGAATGAGGAAGAGGAGGAGCGTCCAGTTCTTCAAGCGCGACCAGTCACTCAAATCTTCGAATCGGCACAGGAGGACGAGGAAGAGGAGGAAGCCGATAGCGACGGCGACGTCACGGCTATTGAAGATAACAACGAAGATGATGATGACGACGATGATGACGAGGACGAAGACGAGGACGAGGCTGAAGCTGCTGAGGAGATAACACAAGCAGATGCCAAGGATCCCACGACTGAAGCAGCCAAGGAAGGCGCGGGCGAGGAGAAGGCAGCGGGTACCTCGACCGATGAAGAAGAAAAGAAAGATACAGATGCAGCCACAGAGCCAGCAGCTACCGAGAACGCTGAGGCCAGTGCTTCGGACGCCCAAGACGACGAAAAGGAACCGTTCAAAGACGACACTGAAGCCAAAGATGATAGCAAGCTAGATGCTGCAGGGTCAGAGGAGGCGAAGAAGGTTGATTCTGCTGCAGAGTCGGCTGATGAAGAGGGTGGTGCGAAGGCCCAAGATTAGGTTATCACGGGCAAGGCTCAACGGGTGGTATTTCAGAAAGCGAGCGTCGTGTACATTAAGCGTAGGAATAAGACGGGATAATGACTTGGCAGGGCACATCGGGATGCTATCATTGGCATCAGCACACATAGATATCACGCACGGCATGATGTGCCTTGAAGGAGCCGCATTACTAGATACTGGTATCTGATGATAGTTGGGATCTAAGATGAGTGATGGTGGGGCATCATCGAAGAGACATGCATTGATGCCCTCGGGCTTTACCTCCAGCCTCAAGGACCAACCAGTACGGAGTGGCTCAGCTAGCACATGTGTATAGCCTCCGCGGAGGATCCATCTCAGCTCACGAGACAAGTATAGACTGGGACCAGGGAATTTCCTGCCCAGTTTGGCAACATACTGGCCTTGAAACATGAAGGAAGGGCAAAGCAAAGCAAAACTGCATATTCTCCGTGGCGGAAGAGAGGCGCTCGGTAAAGCACACCGGAGTGACAAGGATGGGAGAAATTGTCTCGTTGCGCTTGGTCCAGCGGTTGGGGGCGAATTTGGCATAGGCCCGGCTTGGTCGTTCCACGTTTCCATGTTGCACTGCGTGAACTGTCTCGTCACACGGTGTCAATGACAGATAGGGCTGATGAGGCTCAACTAGACAAGTACCGTCTTGACATTCCTCCGAATAGATCAATGCCTATATGCAAAATTAATCAAATGCGGATACCGATGCGACGACGCTCGCCGGGCTCCGAGTGCCGCAAGAAGAGGGTGACGTCCGGGCCGCGCATCATTGGCGGGAGTGGACCGTAGATGCGTCTGCGTGTTTTGTCGCGCTGCGCGGCAAGACGATCCTGGGGTAGGGCGTCCAGGCTGCAAGTATCAATTGGTGGCCGACGGGCCGAGTGGGCACTAGCATCTGGGTAAATGCTGGCGAATGAGCACAGCGGTGCGAGTGGCGCACGTGTGATGAGGTGTGGAAATTAGTTGCGCGTTGGGCGGGTTGGGCTCAGGTCGCGGTATAGAGAGGTATAGAGGGGCGTAAATCAGGGTCTGGAGATGGGTGAAGCGATGCAGAGATATCAACAGTCTCAGAAGTGGGCAGGATGGCAGCGGGCCTGGGAGCAGGAGGAGTCGAATGCTTCCACGTGCAGCATCGCATGCTTGATGCAGCCTTGTGCATACGGCGGTGCACAGTCTGCGGTGCATGAACAGGCACGCGCTGCTATCGACCAGTAGCTGAGATGGCGTTTACGAGAAGTGGTGACGGTGCCGTCGGAGAAGGTCGAGTAGATGCTGCGCTCGAGCGGCCCCCACGCCCGAGTTGCCAGTCCCACGCCGGCTCGCTTCTCCACATTCTGGTGGTCCAGCAGGCTGCAGGTGTAGGTGCAGTATTGCAGCATCCAGACGGGCGTCTTGGAGTGCATTCAGAAAGTTAATTGCTGACGGCGGAGGCTGGAGTCGTCGGAAGGCTGCGAGCTACCCCTCACTACTTCAGCCAGCTGGTGCTTAGACATTACCCACAGCCACGGGATCTTGAATTCTTATCGCGGCTACTGCGGACGGTCTGCGTGGTCACAGGTCCCCAGTCGTGCCAGAGCCAGAGCCAGTCCTAGTCGCCGTCCCAAGTCGGCATCGGCCCTCTCCATTCCATTCCCACAAGTCTACCCGCGCCCGTCCTGCTGCCTCCCACGACGAGCTGCTCTTCCCCACGTTCCCCGTCCAGGGTTCTCGCCACGACGACACGCACCCAGAGGCTCTAACATCTATCTGCAGGTCATCGCCCAGGATCGCGGCGATTAAGACCTGCGCAGCCCACGCCGTCGCTTTTGGCCCGCCCCAGCATCTCGCCTGCCGTGTGATTCCCAAAGCAGCATGCACGCCCATGGCCGAGCGCCTCTTGACTAACATCAACACCATCTGGCAACCGCGCACACGAGTCGCTCCGCCACCAGGCTACACAACATCCACCCAGGCCCTACACACGCGCACTGTCCGCCAGCGTCGCGACACACGACATTGCACCTGACGACCCGCTGGCAATGACGGCGCAAATCTTGTCTATGCATGCTGCGCACGCGTCGGATTTGGGCAAGATCCAGACGCAGTTCCGAGACAAGATGGACTCCACGGTTGGCCCTGCAAACGAGCCTCCCACCCCCGCCTCCCCCGACAGCGCCGACACCCGTGGCCGCCGACGCGACCGCGACGAAGACGGATCCGGCGGCGAGGGCGAGGGTGACGGCCATGGCTCCTCGAGAAAGAGACGGCGCAGCAGAAAGGGCCTCGACAAGAAGTTTGAGTGCCCGCACGAGGGCTGTGGGAAGAGCTACTCCCGCGCAGAGCACCTCTACCGCCATCAGCTGAACCGTGAGTCCAGCAGCGCCAGCAGGCCTCACCCAGCTAACATGGACAGACAACCCCAAGCAAATCTACCACTGTGACTTTCCCGATTGCCACCGATCTTTCGTCCGCCAGGACCTCTGCGCGCGCCACAAGGAGAGACACACGGCGCGAGGCTCGCAGCTGCTGCGCAAGGACACGTTCAACATGCACAATCTGAACCCCATTGTGACGGCTGCACTGGGCGGAAAGAATGCACCGCCACAGAAGGCACTCGGCATGCAGTCTCCGCCGTCGGGAGCCTCCAACGCAGGCCCAGGCAGCAGAATGTCGCCGCCAAATTTCCAGTCGCCAGGCTCGACTGCCACGCTCAGCAGGCAGGACTCGCTGCAGAGGACAGTGAGCGACGATACGTACCGCAGTGGCTCAGAAGCTAAGCCCTACGACATGCAGTCCCAGAGCGCTGGAAACTTTGCACCCCCACCGCGTCCGGCCGCTTTGGGCAACTACAGTGGAGGTCGCAACTCTCTCCACAACTCCCCACATGTGGGTAATGGGAACTTCACCCGGCCCGATCTACGCGCGCAGACGTCCAATCTCAGCTCGTATGGCTCGAGCTCACCCTTCAACTCTGCCGTTACACCATCCCAGTATACTCCCTCTGCGCCCTCGACCGGCTACCAAAACAGCGCAAGTGCGTATCAATCACAAAACAACTTTCCTCCCTTCTCCTCCTTACCTCCACCAGAGTACCCCCAGCCAGCCGGCACCCCTGCTCCTCGAGAACAAGAGAACCAGTTCTACAATGGCACTTCTGGACAGACGCCCATGAACGGTGTTGAGTCCACAGGTCAAATAGACAACAGAATGCAGGGTGTCTCTGACGCAATCATGGAACAGAATCCCGCATATGCCATACCAATGTTTGGTGGCAATGGATACAGTCGGTCACCATTCGCCATGGCCGACGACTTCGCTGCCTGGCTCTTCAACGACAATCAATTCAACCCAGGAGGCGCATCGCCCATGGATTACCCGGGCGGAGTAAACCCCGTAGCTGGTGCGTCATCCCAAATTGGCCTTCAAGCTCCGTATTTTAACTATGATCCCTCAGTCGCCGGATATCTGAACAACCCTGCACCGCCTGCACATCCCATGGCTGTTCATAGCATACTAGACACCACGCTTCCCGAATCTGCCCTGTCAGAAGAGAAGCGGAAAGACCTTCTTGACCTCATCCATCTGCGCTTCAACGAAACAGATCATGCGCCAGTCAAGAAGCAGAAGGAGGAACTCATGGAGGGTGACAAAGACGACAGCCGGCACGTACTCAGTTTGCATATGATGCAAACGTACATCAGCTCGTACTGGGTACATTTCCACCCGCAATTACCAATCCTCCACAAGCCAACGTTCAATGCAAGCACGTGTCCTGAGCTGCTGTTGCTCGCCATCATGTGTCTCGGGGCGTCTTGTTTGGAGAAGAACTATGGTCAAGAGACTACACAGGCTTGTGCTTCATTAGCCAACTTTCTGGCGTGGCACCTGCGCTGGGAGCTGTTCATGGACGCTGATTTCCGTCCACCCGCTAAGCTATGGATCTTCCAAGGCCTGCTCCTCCTCGAGTCGTTTGAGAAGATGTACTCTACGCGCCCGCTACACGAACGAGCGCATATCCATCATGCCACGACACTGACACTTATGAGGCGTGGAAGCTCGTTGATCGGACGGTCAGCAATGGACTCGCCTCCTAGTGTCAAAGATGGAAAGAGCAACGGAATCGGTGGAGCAAACACGCCAGACGAATGGTGGAACCACTGGATCACGAATGAGGCTACTAGGAGGGCAGCATTCGCAGCCTTCGTCATGGACAGCATCCACGCTACCATGTTCGGCCACAGCGCTGTCATGGTCGCTCACGAGATGCGACTTCCACTGCCATGCGACGAAGCGCTCTGGTCTGCAACGAGTAGTTCGGAAGTCGGACGAGTTGAGCAATCCCTGACGTCGAATGGCATCAAACCAATGTCTTTCCTTGACGGCCTTAAGAAGACGCTCAATGGGCAGACGGTACGGACCAATTCGTTTGGGCGCACAATCCTCATGGCTGGCTTGCTGAGCGTGTCATGGCACATGAACCAGCGAGATTTGCAAGTCAGCTCGCTTGGTGTTACAACAGCACTAGGAGGTCGCGACAAGTGGCGGGGCTCCCTCACCCGGGCCTTTGATTTCTGGAAGCAAGATTTCGACAGTTCACTGAACCGATCCGAAGACCGCCCTAGTTCGAGCTCATACGGATACTCGCAATGTGTTGACGATGACAACGTGTTCGAGTCCCGAACTGTGCTCCACCACCTGGCACACATGGCCATGCACGTCGACATTGTGGATTGCCAAATCTACGCCGGCGCACCCCGCCTTCTCGGGCGGTCAATAACCCCGCAAGACTACAACGGCGCGCAACGTCGGATGAAGGAGATGTGGGCCCCCACTGCCCGAGCCCGGGACGCCACATTCTACGCCCTCCGTTTCCTCTCCAACGTTATGGTCGCCGGAGACCACAGTCTGAACCCCAACACGCCGTCCACCGCCGGCTTCTCTTACTCCGCACGCGACGACTACCTCCTCAACCGACCGTGGGTGCTATACTTTGCCACACTAATCGTGTGGTCGTACGGTTTCGCGCTCGATGGTCCGGTCAAAGAGCCATACCAACTCCCCACCTATGACGATAAGGTTAGGGATATGGTTCTCTACCTCAACCGTGTTGGCGGTGTGCGCTCACCAGAAGACCTTAGCAAGACTTCCAATCGCAATGCTTGTCTCGGTCTGCTCATCATCATGCGGGATATGTTCAAGAAGACGAGATGGGAGTTGTTGCACGAGGCGAGCAATCTGCTGACGAAGTGCATCGAGATGCTTCTTCCTGGTGCGGGTGGGGCGTTGTGAGCAGAGCAGCCCAACCACCCACCCCCTTGTCCTGATGAAAAAAATTGCCAGACGAGGCGATGTTGTTTGTTGTTCTCATTTACGATGTAATGGCTTATTACCTGTTGTTTGTTGATGGTTTTCCCTGGTCTGTCTTTTCTGATATCACTGCATTCTAGCGAGGAGTGTGCTTGTTGTTTCGATCTTTTTGTTCTTGTTCGATACCTCTTCTGTATATTCACACAAACAAGTGGCTACTTGGATGAAGTGGGTTTGGTGGATTGGATATGTGGGCGGGATGCTGATCTTCTTTGGCCATATACCCTGGGGATAGGTGTGGAAATGCATCTTGGACTCTTTTCAGAAATGCTTTTGACGCGCGAGGAGTGATTGTGATGTGTTTGTGAAGTGCTTGTCGTGTGATGTTTGGACTAGATTGCACTGGAGAGAAGCTGAGGCGCGCGGGATTATCGCGCACGTGAGAGCGTGGTGACGCGCGACGCGAAAATCGGGTCTTTGTGAAAGCCGGCGCAACAATTGTCTGCAGGGTCAAATACATATCTAAGAACGTGATTCTAGACCTGCTAATTCGCATGTCAAATGCTAGAGCGAAATTTCCCCTGATGCACGAGCAGTTTCCCGTTGCGCCATTGCGTCATTGATTGTGAAACAGAGTTCCCTACCGGCGCTGCGTCCAGAACAACGTCCCCACAATGCCTCGACTCAAGGCTGCCACCGTCTCGGACCAGACTGTACGAAAGCGAAAACGGAAGTCGCGAGATAACGATGAGGAAACGACTGCAGGGGCGTTAGCTGCAGAAGGCGAAGGGGTGAAGGAGGTTCATAGGATTGTTGGGCCGGATGGTTCAATGGTCGACCCCAACGCGCCCGACCCTGCCACGACCACTACGAGCGTACCCACGAAGACACACGATGGAGGGAAGAAGCCGCGGCGAGCGCCGAAGAAAAATGGTACTGGCAAACCAGCTCTTGCGCGCAACAACTCGTCCACCCTAGTCGAGACGTCGATACCATGGCCAGAGCATTTCACGAAGCTCGCGCAAGTCCACCGCGCCGTAAACCTTGTCTACACCTTCCTCTGCACGCGCAAACACCTCGCGACGACGCTCGAGAACCTGCGCAGCACGGTCGAAGCCAACATCCAACGAGAGCTAGTCATCGAAGACGTAGCGCAGATCACCGCCCTGATACCCAAAGCCATAAACTTCGCCTACGTCGACGAAGCAATGCTACAGATCAACCTGATGGGCTCAGAAGATAATCTTCACGGCAGACGAACAACAGACTTTGCGATTCTCGAACCCGAACCGGATAAAGGCGAGCATAAAGAGGTGCTGTTGTTTGAATTTATTGATGGCGATTTGAAGCGCCAGGTACAACATAAGAAGACGGGAGAGCCGACAAAGGCTACGACGAAGTTGAGGAATGAGGATCTCAAGATGCCGGTGTATAGTCAGAAGCAGATGATGAATCTGATCGAGAAGAGGAATGTCAAGTTTACGTCGGCGGTGAATGCGTTTTTGAACCAGTGTGCTGAGGAGGGGGCGGATTCGGTGGAGAAGATTATGGAGGTTTCAAAAGCATTTGTTCCTGTGGAGACAGCGAGTCGACACTCTACACCCGGTCCGGATAGAGCGCTCATACCAGCTTCCATACCCACGGAGCGGAAGCCTATTCCTGATATCTTGAACGAGATCAAGACGATGGAGTGGTACACTGGGCAGATCGTGCCAGACGGCCACCGTGTTTTCGACCCACAAGAAGCTGTCTTCGGCGACTTGAACTTCGCCATGTCGCAGAATCTCGTTAACGCGCTGTATAACACGAGGAATATCACACAGCTTTATGCTCACCAGGCGGAAGCTATAAACAATCTCTACGACGGGCACAATGTGATTGTGTCTACTTCGACGAGCTCGGGTAAATCATTGATCTACCAGATACCCGTTTTGCATCAATTGGAACAGGAGCCTAATACGAGGGCTATGTATATCTTCCCGACGAAAGCGCTCGCGCAGGATCAGAGAAAGAGCATGAAAGAGCTGTTAAGATTTATGCCTGGGTTTGAAGAGGTGCTGGTTGAGACATTCGATGGCGATACACCGATGAGTGAACGTAATTACATTCGGGATGAGGCACGCATCATCTTTACGAACCCGGACATGCTGCACATCACTGTCCTGCCGCAAGAAGATGCCTGGCGGACATACCTCCAGAACCTACGTTTTGTGGTGGTGGATGAACTGCACGTTTACAATGGGCTGTTCGGTGCACATATGGCGTTCATCATGCGCCGTCTACGCAGAATATGTGCAGCATTGGGGAATCGGCATGTCAAATTCATCTCCTGCTCGGCTACAGTGGCCAATCCTGAAGAGCACATGAAGACTATTTTCGGTGTTGACGAGGTCAAGTTGACAGACTTTGACGGGTCGCCTTCTGGACGCAAAGAGTTCCTGTGTTGGAACACGCCTTTCAAGGATCCTGGTGATCCTACATCTGGACGCGGTGATTGTATGGCAGAGACGGCAAAGCTGTTCTGTCAATTGATGTTGAGGGGCGTCAGAGCTATTGCTTTCTGTCGTGTGCGGAAGCAGTGTGAAGCGCTACTTGCTGCTGTCAAGACCGAACTCACCAACCTAGAAAGACCGGAGGTCATTGCTCGGGTCATGTCGTATCGAGGCGGATATACGCCGCAAGACAGACGAGAGATTGAGCGAGAGATGTTTGACGGTAAGCTCTGTGGTATCGTGGCTACTAGTGCGCTGGAACTTGGTGTCGACATCGGATCTCTGGACGCTGTCGTTACGGTCGGATTCCCCTATACTATTGCCAATCTTCGTCAACAAAGTGGTCGTGCTGGAAGGAGAAACAAGGATTCGCTATCCGTACTAGTCGGCGACTGCTTTCCTACTGACCAGTATTACATGTCCAACCCGGACGAGATCTTCACGAAACCCAATTGCGCACTTCAAGTCGACCTAGAAAACATGCTCGTCCTGGAAGGTCACGTCCAATGCGCCGCCCACGAAATGCCCATCAACGTCTCAGTCGACACCTCCTACTTCGGTCCCCTCCTCCCCAAAATCGCCCGCGAGCGCATGCGCTGCGACAAAGAAGGTTTCTACCACGTCAACACGCGCTTCCTCCCGCAACCATCCCGCACAGTCGCAATCCGCGACACCGAAGAAGACCACTTCGCCATCATCGACGTAACCCACGGCAAAAACACCGTACTCGAAGAACTCGAAGCCTCACGCGCCTTCTTCACCCTCTACGACGGCGGCATCTTCCTGCACCAAGGAAACACCTACCTCGTCAAAGAATTCAGCCAAGAGCGCATGCTCGCAAAAGTCGAATACGTAAAAGTAGACTGGACAACCCAACAACGCGACTACACAGACATTGATCCCGTGGAAACAGAAGCTATCCGACGTATCCCCGGTTCGCGGTCGAAAGCTTTCTACGGGCCTATCAAGATCCAACAAGTCGTGTATGGCTTCTTTAAGATTGATAAGAAAAGACGGATTCTGGATGCTGTCCAGGTTGACAACCCGCCTATCATACTGTTTAGCAAGGGCATGTGGCTCGACGTGCCCAAATCCGCCCTCGATATCTTGAGGTCAAGGAGATTGAACATCGCAGCGGGTATCCACGCCGCCGAACACGCCGTCCTATCTCTCATGCCCAACTTCGTCATCAGCATGCCCGGTGACGTCCGCACGGAATGCAAAGTCCCCGAGAAAGAGTTCCTGGCGAAGGAATCCACACGGAAAAGACCGGCGCGACTTACCTTTTACGACGCCAAAGGCGGTGCGAGTGGCAGCGGGATTAGTACCAAGGCATTCGAGTTTATCGATACGCTGCTTGAGCAGGCGTGTCAAAGGCTTACGAGTTGTCATTGTCTAGAAGGGTGTAATGAGTGCTGTAATGACGACGCGTGTAAGCAGCATAACCAGGTCATGTCGAAAGCGGGTGCTATGGTTATTATCATGTGTTTGCTTGGCCGGGAACATAAAATCGATGTTGAGAGTCTGCCGTGGGGTGAGGAGGATGTTGAGGCGGGTTTCGATACGGTGGTTGAGGCTGTGGGCGTGAGGATGGCGGAGGGGAGGACGAGGGATGGGGGGAAGCTGCCGGGTGAGGGGGATGGTGGGGAGATGGATGGGAAGGATGGAAAGGGGGAGGAGATGGTCAGGGCGAAACTTGTGGATGGGGTTTGGATTAAAGAGGAAGAGGAGGAGGAGGATCATTTTTCGAGGAGTATTCATATGTATAGGGGGGAGAGGACGTTTATTGGGGTGCATAGGAATGGTAAGTGAGGGAGGGATAGGTGGGGTGTTATTGAGATGAGTAGGATGGTTTGTGTGAGCAGATCAGGAAGCGGAGTGGTTTTGACATGGTGAGATTGAGATGGGAGGGACTGTCCAATATCTGTACCGTGGTGTTGGTATATTGATAAGGCTCAATCGCACAAGTGCTTGTGCAATATGCATGTATTTAAGGAAGAGACTAAACAGGTGCTCTGCAGCATACATATAGAACAAGATCGTAACGCAATGTAGACTTCTCGGTCACTTACTTCTACCATCCTCTGTGGACAGAAATACATCCATTTTCATTCTCAAATACGGTAGGTATGCGTTCTTGCGAAAGTGGAGCGGATACTCTATACCTGAAAATCTCGACTAAGATACACGAGGAGAGGTAGAACTTTGGAAAACGTGCCGACACTGGCTTGCCTTATGCATTGCACCAAGTCCATCGTCTCAAGCACTCGTACAGCGAATCCAGCGTCTTCAAACAACGTTGTGGCACATCCGCAGTACCTCCGAAAGTTCTGTTGGTAGAGATTTCGCGAAGTGGGGGTATTCAGGGGTCTGCAGAAAAGTTCCCCGCCATCACCCACTACATGTCAGAATCTTCCATGAGCTTGCCAGATTGCTTTCCCACCATCCCCAACCCTCTCAGCAGAGTCTGGTCAAACTTCATCGTCGCCACGCCAGATTTTGTTTCTTTCTTTATATTGCCCTTATTTCCTCTTTCTTCCATCAATTTCCGATATGGTCTAGTGGCTAGGATTTGCCGCTCTCATAGCAGAGTAAGCTCGCTGTTGCAGCGCAGTGCCGGCAAGGCCCGGGTTCGATTCCCGGTGTCGGAAACAATTCTTTTGTTCTTTTTGCCATCTTTATGGATTCGAGATTGGGTTGGTGTATCTTTTTGCCGATGGAATCTTTTTGCCCCGACCTACGGGGCGCATCGGAGGCGAGGTATGTACTTGATAGCTTCTGGAACATGGTACAACACTTCTTTTTTGCTTTTGACGATGTGTGAGGTTACTGCCGAGGTTGACTACACGTGGTATGCAGGTACGACCGAAGAGACTCTACTCTGCCGCGATCACTGCTCTACCACTATCAGACAACATGCTCTTAGCCATCGCCAGCCTATGTCGCTCTATAGGTCCTGATGTGGATGAGCATTCGAATGACACTTGCCAGTAATGTAGATCGGTTTCACCCTAACTACAGCGAACAAACAGCTTACCTACGCTCACACATTGTACAAGGAAAACCTAAACTGGTCTGCAGCCTACATCAAGATGAAAACATGCAAATTAGGCGACCTCACCATTTCGGCTGGATGGTGCTTCCTTGAATGAGGTGCTGTTAAAACACAAAACTATAACGACTGGTATTGGTATAGAACAGGTAGTGACAGGGTCACTTCAAACGATCGCTAATTCTGCAAACAAGAAACCCCAAGCCGTCCACTATCTAAACAAAGAATAACGCCCATAATGATCTTTACAATGGTGAACGATAGACATGATATCTTCTTTTTACACTTAATCCTCCCGCAGCACCGCCGCTGTATACCCATTCTGCCCCGTACTCGCATCGCCACTCCCACTCTTCAACCAGCAATTCGCGCCATTCTCAGTCTCGTACCTTGTACTAAAGTCAGAGCTAATCACGGCGGCTTTGCAGGCACTGCTTGCGTTCATGGCGCTGTATTGACTGCACGCGTCGACGCATTGCTCCAAGGTGTATGCGGTGAAGCTCATGAGGATGGTGTCGAGGATGTTGGTGCTGTCGAGACAGTTGTAGGTATACCGACCACTGATATCGGACTTCTTGCCTTCCAGGCGACTTGAGATGAGGAGGGTAGATGGACATGTTGTGTTGATCGACTGAATGGCGCCAAACGGCCTCGCGGAGTAGTACGTCCCTGTGTCTTCAGTTGCAGCCGCCGGGCTATCCGTTGGAGTCTCCGATGGGGCATCCGCTGAAATATCCGATGGACTCGCCGATGTGGGTGTTGGAAACAGCTCCATGCTCGAACTCGCCGCCGCCTGCTCCGCTGCAAGTGCTTCGGCCTTCCTACTCAAGCATTAGACAATGACAGAGAACTAGAACCATGTCTTACTTGTCGGCTTTCTCTTGCACCACAAGTCCTCCCCCAATACTAGTGCCGACGAGTGCAGCGACGATGGTGAATGACATGGCAATGGTGAACCAGTATTTGCGTCGCCTGTGAGCGAAGAACTTCTTCCACATATCAGGCGGGACCTGAATGTGAGGAGCTTGGTCCTGATCGTCGTCCATTGCAGTGCGGTACGACAAAATATCGTGAGAGCCCCGCAGACGTGATGATCTCGTCCGCGGTGGACGTGGTCGTCCACCATCGTCGTCATCGTTGATTTGTGGCAGCTTCGTATCGCCGTTGGCAGAGTAGCGGTTGACGGCTTCGGGATATGTCTCAGGTTGAGCGATCTGCAAACCATCAGACATATCGAGCCGCTCTGGCTTTTCGTCCTTCTCCGTTGTAGTGGTAGACATTGTAGACATTGTACATATGGACTGCCGAAGATCAGGTCGGGATTGGGACGGTTAATGTGATTGTGCGACAATGAGGGACCAAGCCAAGTATAAGTGTATTCGAGCGCCTCCCAACTAGTCAACGGCGTCTAGTAATCGGGCTTGTGCTAGATACACGCATGCGGGTGCACTTGCAGCAGGCTGCCGAGATCTCCTGGTAGATCGCTGTATACCCCGTGCGAGCCATGTGCGTCAACGTCGACAGCCTCCTATCAGGGTCAAAACACCGATTCCAACATAAATGATGAGGGGTTCCACGTATCGGAGAGCTTCGAAAGTGAGATGCGGCACACCGATCAGCCAGATTGCGTTTGGATAGGAAATCCCTTGCTCAACCCTTACCTCCACAGACCCTTACGCAAGACTTGGGCTAGAACGATTATGCTACCACCTTCAAACGTGGTTAGTGTCGTGAAGGTAAGGAGAGTTTTATTCTAGATGTGCCGTTCCTGAGGCTTTTTCTTGGTCTCTCAAGAGGTCAGTTCCTTCGGATTGTCTACCAAGCCGAGGTAATACTCCACGCACATATAAGGGATACCTCAATATGACCCTGACAAGGCTGGGCTATTTCCAGATGGCATGATCCGGATAAGGTTGAGGTATTTCCACGAGAAAAGGCAGTCGATTTGTAGATGTTCTGGCTAGGATGCTCTGTAATCTTTTCCAGGTTGCGTCGAAAGCCCGATCTCTGAATTTCCGCCAACTAAGCACCTGCGCAGTATCCCGTTCATCCCCAGAGACGAAGATGTCGACGCCAGGTGAGTGCGCATTGATACCCCATCTTTATGGGCATCGATGGCGTATTGCGGATATGGGATGAGCGTGTTGTTGTGGAGTTGCGTAGTTCTGGAAGGTCGAGGGAAGAGGGCGCTCAGATCCGACGCGGAAGGTGCGAGCACAGCCACCGCCACACAATGACGTGCGTGTCCAGAAACCCGGTCACAAGAACAAGCAGAGCAGTCGGACTTCCAGGCGCTTCTCTAACACATCACATGCTGTGGCGCAGCTTCAAATAGGCATCGTCACTTTTGTTAATTCCTCGTTGTTCCTGTACGCGTAATCTTCCACTCCATCCAGGCAGCAACATTTCGCATAACTCAGGCCACTAGAGCACAACAGCGCTCCAACTACCTTCACATTTGCGGCCAAAGTCCTCATCTCCTGTCACGAATTATTTTGTGATTGCCTTCCAGGCCTGAGACATTCACGCGTCTCGCCACCCACAACCACCATCCACCATGGATATTCCACGCGGCCACGCAGCGATGCCACTCACAGAAGCCGACTTTCTAGACTTCATCTACAACTACTTCAAAGCCGAGTACTACCCCATCCGCTCATTTTGGTCTACAGCAACTGCCTTCCCAAGACAAACCGAACGATGGATCTGTATGGGCCATGAACTCTCACCACTCCAAGTCCGACCCGCAAACGCGCAGGCGCAGAAAGATTTGGAATCTCTGGACTACTTTACGAGAAAATGGAACCTCGATGCCGGATTCGTAAGAGGCTTGGTTATACGATTCGCAAAGTACGAATTGCATGAAAGACTGGAGAAGAGGCTGTATGAATGCGCGAGATTAGACTTGATGGTGAGGAAGGCGCTGAAAGAGAAGCATTTGATCGACGCACTATGGCCAAGCCCTGCACCACGGAATATCGCGAAAGATTTGCTACAGCAGGGTGTGCAGGCTCGTCAATGGTACGGCGACATGTTCAACAAGTACTTCCGCGTCCTACAGTCTATCGACTCGTTTCAACTCCGTCCGGAAATCGATCATCACATCAAGACGAGTGGCAAGTTAATGTTAATTCCCTTTGTGGATCATCTCATCTTCGGAACGGTTGACCCTATTATACCAATCGTGGCCAAAGGAGCGGGATATGCGAATGCTAAAGGGAGAGGGAACGACAGAAATACTCCAGGGTTCGGTGAGCCAGGAAAGTTCGAGATCCGGTTCGATGCGCCGACCGAGGTCACAGATACGTATACGAAGAGCGTTGTACGGCAGTGTCAGTGCATGAAGTGTGGTACGAAACGAGACGTACAGGTCGTAATATCAGTGGACCCGAATCCAAATGCTGGAGCGAGTGCAGCGACGCCATCTACCAGTCGACAACGCGACACAGCACCGCCAAACTCCAGGACCGCACAGAGATACAGCCCAGGCTACCAGATGCCTACACAGAACGATCCAGCGCCTCCACGCCAACCTCCCCGACCACAGGCACAACCACCCCAGGAACCCACCCCATCCCACCGCCCATCAACACCCGACCTCAAAAAGCAATGCCCACGCTGCACCTTCCTCAACGACCCTGCCCTCACAGCCTGCGAAATGTGCGAAGCCTCTTTACCTGAAGCCACAATCGCGAAGCCGCCCAGTCCAGTGTCCAACAGAAAGGCTCCTTCGCACTCACACTCCGCATCGCATCCACCACCCAACAAGCCTCGAAGCAGAGAAGAAGCACTCCGACAAGAACAAAGACCCGGCGCGCCGAATAGACACAGTCTGAGCCAAAGCCTCTTCTCCATCTTCCCATTCTCGCAGCAACAGCAGCAGGAGCATCATGCTAAGCTGCCGCCTACACAGCAGGTTGATACTGCATCGGCTGTGAAGACAGCCTCTGCGCCGAGGCAGGAGATGAGAAAGACAGAAGAAGTCCGACCTACTTCGAAAGAAGGGAAAAAGCATGTCGCTACACCTCCCCCTCCCCAAGCCGAACCGTCCTCTTCCCGTGACGGCGCAACCACACCCCCAAACCGCCCCTCCACACCCCCACTATCCAACCACCCAGAAATGGCAATGATGCCCCTCTCCCCCTCCCCACCCTCATCTTCTCATCCACGCCCCGCACCCGCCGGTCTCCCAAGTAACCTCATGGACGACTTCGTCCCTGTGTCGCCTGCTTTTCCGCAAGACGACGAGGATGAAGATGCGGGATGGGGGTCTATGAGTCGGGAAGAGGCAAGGGGGCAGGAGAGTAGTAGTGAGGAGGAGGATGACGACGAGGGAGGAAGTGGCAGGGGGAAGGGGATGATTGATCTAGATGCTGTGGCGAGGGAGGAGGCTGATGTTTGGGGGGATAGGGAGGATTGATTGGGTATGCGGAGGGGGTTGATGGAGATGTTGGTGTTGGATTTAGAGAAATGTTTGCCCAGTTCATCGTTTAGTTATTTATGCCTGGCGTTCAGAGTTACACATTAGATAATGCTAGGAATGAGATTACGAGGTTGAATTGAAGGGACTCTTAGTTGCGTTTGTCTATACTCCCAAACACCCATTCCCAAGCCCACGTCTTCAGCGCAATAGAAATGTACGGCCAACTCCACGCTTCATGGTCTTTCATCTGCCCGCTCCATGCAATGCACCAAGCGCCCACACCTGTTGTTCGACGTCTACGACAAGCTTTGCACATGATAACCAGCCCTGCTCTCCACACACCGGAGGAGTATGTTCAGTACACGGCCGCACGCCCATCATAGTCGGCCCTAACGTCATCCACAAAGTCATCCTACGAGTTGAGGTAGTTCCGGACAGCGCCTTGCAGTTTCGTCGCACCCTCGCCGAGCATGTTCGTTAGGTTCTCGAGATCGTCGCCAGCGGTGAGACCGAACTTGCGGACAAAGTCCTTGGCGGCGGTTTCGAGGTCACCGTAGTCTTCGTCGCCGACTTCGTCTTCGGGTCGGCCAAAGTATGCGTTGGAGGAAATAGCGCTCGCGCCTTCGAAGCCTACATAGCAAGTTAGATAGTTGGACGCAAATGCTTTCACGTATGCTGCATACCTGATAATCTCTCCTTGGCCTGCGCGGTGGCAGTGGGATCGAATGCGTTGCGTCCGAAGAACTCGTCACTGGAAATGCCCTTTTGTGTGCCAAACTTGTCTCGCGCGTACTTCTCGCCGTCATCCTGAGCAGGCTTGCCTACACTGCCGAAGCCACCCATCTTCTTCTGTGGTGCAGCCTTCTTCGCTGCACCTACCTGTCCAAAGCCTAGACGTTGTACACCCATGCCTAACCTCTCCATATCCTGGCTGGAGCGCTCGGTCTTGGAAGTGGAACCGAACCCGCCTCGTGGCGGTGATACGGGAGTGGGAGAGACAATGGCGGATGCTTCGGGGGCTTTCGCTTTGGTGGCCGCTGCGGCTTCAGCAGCTTCGGCTTCGGGATCGTAGCCCAACTTCTCGATGCGCTCAGCCTCTTCACGGGCCTTCCGCTCTGCTTCCTCAAAGTCTAGGCCTCCATCTGCGGCAACCACTTTCTTCGCTCCAAGACCCTTCTTCTTGGCTCCCAGAATGTTCTTCTTCGGCGCAGCGCCAGCAGTCGTCTTCCGTACAGCTGCGGGCTTTGCAGCGGGTGTGCTCGATTCACCGCCAACAAGTGGCGACTTGGGACGGTCTGTTCCATTGCCGTTGGCGCCAGGCTTCAGGAAGGGTGATCCTCCAACCTTGGGTGTACCGGTACGCGAGGGTGGGTTCGACGGGCGCTTGATGGCGGGCTTGTCCCATGAGGAAAAGAAGTCGTCTTCGTCGTTGGCCGGCGTGTTGGTGCCGTCGGTGCCAACTTCGGGTACATCTGTGATTACGACCTCGTTGGGGTACCTGGTGGAATCGGATTAGCTCAGTTCATCGTGTAAGACCATTTCTTCTTACATCCTGGCGTCCGCGGCGCAGCGCCTTGTCAGCTCCTCCTTGTACTTGGTGGCGGCATTGCTGGTGTATTTGGCCTTGTGGTCTTTACTCGCAAGCGCAGCAGAGCCTCCGTGCGACTGGAAGTACTTGGTAGCGCTTTCGTTACCGCCCACTTTCATGATTCGTAATTGATCCCATTGCCAGACTACCCTCGGTCAGTATGTGTGTTGTATAGCCATAAGACTCGGGGTGAACGTACTGTCGAGGTTGGTGGACCGTACGAAGGAGATGTGGACACCCATGTTACGATGGTTGGACGAGCAGTCGAGGCACAGGTAGATGCCAAACGGTACAGAACTCCATGTTGGATTCTTTGCGCCGCAGTCGAAGCATATCTAGGGATGTATTAGGCATTGACCGAGTATCTGTCTCCTTGCAAGACGTACCTTGTTCGCGGGCTTCGACTTCAATTTGGTAAAGATGTTCTGCGACTCGGTCTTGGTGGCGAGGGCAGCCATGGTGGGAGTGGGTAGGAATGGCGCGGGTTGGCGGTAAAGGAGTCGAGCTGTGGTGGGGATAATTTGGGTTGCGGCGCTCGGGAATGCTAGGGTGTCGTTTCCAGGAAGCCGCGTTCTTGACACGTGATACGCGCGATTGCAGGTGCAGGTGGTACCTCGATGTCGCAACTTCAATTTCTACTTTCGCTTTCACCAAACGACTCTCGATTGATATTTTGCGCTCAATTCTGTCTTGCTTATATAGGTTTTCGTCTAAACCACATTCGTGGTTAAGAGACGCCCCCGAGGTCAGAACCATGGTTGCGACTCGGTGCTACGCGCTCACTTCGCGCGCCTGAACTCGATCGCTACACTGTAGACACGGCCAGAGCTGTCGTTGGCGACTACAAAGACTTCACCATTCTTGCGCTAGTCTATGCTCGAAGGATGACATAGGCTTCGGACGCCGTCTTCCTATCTCCCTATCTTCCCGTCCCACGACCTGACGCGACAGCACAAGTGGGGTATGCATATACAAATGATGGCATACCTCACCTGCCCCCAAGTAGCACCTTGGGTCTATTGCATACTCACATATCGACTTCATAGACTACAGACTACAGCATCCTAATAACCGCACCATGTCCATCCTCCAAACCGTCCCCGCCCGCCGCGGAGCAGCCACCCTCGTCAAGACCGGGCAGAAGATAAAGATAACAAACACCCACGGGAACCAAGTCGTCGATACCTGGGCGCTTGCGCTCCCTTCCTCCGCCCTCTCCACCGTGTCTACAAAACTCGAAGCACCGCTCTACCCAAACGCGACCGCAGACTCGCCGTCCAAGTACTCTACTACTGCGAATGCCGCTGCCAGCGCCTCCGAATACATGTCCATGTGCCACTGCCGAGCAACGCTTCTGAAAGTAACGCCGGCAGTGGGCGATGTAATGGTCAGTCAGAAGAGGGCGCCGATGGTCAAGCTGGTGGAAGATACAAGTCCAGGCGTACACGATACTTTGGTCGCGGCGTGTGATCGATGGCGGTACAGTGAGCTGGGTGTTAATGGATACCATGAGTCTTGCACAGACAATTTCTGGGATGCTTTGCATGCGCTGAGCACATCTTCCCCTGTCTCGGCTGAGGAGAAGGAAGCCATTGAAGGTCTGCAAGCGAGGATGGGATACAGAGTCCCGGATCCGTTCAACTTGTTTATGAACATTCCTATCACGAAGGAAGGTGAGGGTGCGAAAAGAGGCATTAGTTTCGAAGAGCCGAAAACGAAAGCTGGAGACTATGTCATTCTGGAGGCGCTTAGGGATGTGGTTGTGGTGATGAGTGCGTGTCCTCAGGATGTTCTTACGATCAATGGGAAGAATCCGGTGGATGCACATTATCAGGTCCTGGACTGAATCATCAAGGATGAGTGAGTCGTACGATAGAGCTATCGACATTCGTAAATAAATTAGATACAACGTTACCTGAGTTCATCTCAGATACGAGAACAACGAATTTGGTCCAGCCGATTCCAAACTAACAAAAAACGTGAACAGTAAGCACCCTGCTATGAGTCCCGCTCGCCATATCCAGTACACCACATGCCCTCTCCTGGTCTGGTCTCTCCTCTCTTCGTTCTCTGTGGACAACCGTCTCCCTACACCGGGCCACTTACCGACCACTAAAGCTGCAAGATACCATGCTGCCAGGTGAATGAACGACGCCAGCGGTAAGATCGCTAAGATCCAGATGACGAAGAGTCTACTGCGTAGGATGGAGGAGATGCCGAAAATGTCTGCTAAGCGCGTGAGAAAGAAAAGCGCGACGGTGCTGACCATGACGATCTGTGAGACCAGAAGGACTAGGTGATCGTGATACCAGTCGTGGGAGGCGAAGTTCTCGTAGGGGTATGTTGGAAGGTTGACAAGCCGATTACAGTTCTGAGGCACGAGCGGGTCTGGGTCTACAGCGCTCGGATCCTCCATCTCTTGGGTCGCCGCCGTTCCAGGCGGGGAGGATGTGTCCTCATCCGTTCGCAAGGTCTCTTGAGCCTTTGCGTCGTCATCAAGGTACGCCTGGGCCATTGAGAGAAGTGGTAGTAGAAGCAGGATTAACGGTAAAGTCTGGCCAAACCCCCAGGAATTCTCCTCAGAAATTTTCTGGTTGAGAGTAAAGTTGTAGCCGTCATAGTTCCACGAGGCTGCGGCGCGTGTATCCCAGACTTTAATGGTTCCCCATGCCATTGCAAATGCCAACCAGAGGATCTCCAATAGCATTGACTCGAAGACATCGTAGGAGACCCGGACGGTTACGAAGCCAGCATATGAGAGTAGGTATGGTAGGTGCCAGACGTAGGCCTCAATCGTAGGAGGTAGTGTCTTCCTCTCCAGGAAGCTGAGGAACTGCTTGAACTTCGTTCCTGGTAACGTCCGAAGGCATGTGCGGGATACATCCCCATCGCGGTCAAGTAGTTTTATACCACACCGAACAAAAGACACACCAACGATAACCACAGAGAAGATCATAGACCAGATCTTGGGACCTCGCCGTGGGAATGACCGCATTCCAAGCTCTTCGTAGAAGCAAATAGCGCTCAAACTCGGATAGAAGCCTTCGCCATCATCAGGGTACCCATTGAGCCACATCCTCGACCCTGTCGGAAGCAAGGCAGCAATCAACAACGAAGCAAGTAGAACCATAAAGACCAGTCTGATAAGCCGCATGCTTTTGTTAGTCTGGGAGCAGCCTTCGAGAAACGCCGTCGCAGAGACGAAAGCAAAGCTTGCGAACCACGAAATGAAGACCATCATCTGCCAGTGGTACGCCGAGATGCCACATTTTAGTTGTGAGTAACCGGCGATGAGGATCGCAGTGCCGGTGACTAGGTTCAGGTCGCTGAGGATGAGGACGGACTTTTCGATGGCGTACTGGAAGCGTCGACTGGGACTCCATGAGAAGATGCGGGAACGTGTAAAGGTGAGGATTCTGTGGTCGACTGCATTGATGTGGGCGTTCGCTGTGCTCTTTGTTTGGTGGGCGTTGTGGACAGTGATGTAGTGGATGATGAGTAAGAGTAATGTGAGATATGCTGAGATGGAGAAGCCTAGGATGACCTATTGTGCAGGAGTCAGTCGCGTTGGTATAGGCTGAGTCTTGATACTAACTCCAATGCCTGAGAGATCTGAATCTGGTAGTAAGGGTGGTACGTTGGTGAGGTTTGTCAGGTCAGTTGAAGAGAGCCATGCGCAGCTCGGTAACTGGCAGCGCGTGACAGCATCTTTCACCGTGGTGTTCATAGTGAATCTATCTGGACATATTTGAGAGGATGAGAGCAGGAGCAGGAGCTGGGAATGCCGACGCGAAAGACATCGCTCGCGCCATCAGCCGCTCGGAATGCCACTGTCCTGGGAACAGGCCGGCGGTCAATACTAGTTGCGCCGAAGTATACATCTGTTCATACTGCTAAGTTACCCCGAGGGTAGTGCTATTCTGTTGACTATACAAAATCGCCAACTCCTATGGCTCAAACATACTGCGTGATTTCGAGAACATAATGGTGAAAATGTGGACTATGGTGTTCCAAGGTTGTCAGGCGCGTGATGGGTGGGTGCAACTGCCCGGTCACACGACGCTAACATTGGATGCGGGACTAGCGCGGCGGCGAGGCGAACGATTTTCCCCACCGGTATCGATAGCGTCGTGAACTTTTTTGCCCTGAAGTCTCTCCAACGCGCGCAGACGGCTTTACTCGACATCAACACACCGCAGTCGCCAAAATGAAGACCCAGTGGAAGGATATCCCCGCTGTACCCACGAGCCAGGAGTTTCTGGACATCGTGCTTTCCAGGACCCAGAGGAGGTAGGTGCCTTCCTCGACACAATTGCGCAAAGCGCCTTCCCTCTACCACCCGGCGCTTTGCAACTTCGCAGGCGCAATGCATATCGCATAGAGGATGACAAAGCTGACTGCAACCCAGACTGCCGACACAGATTCGTGCTGGATTCAAGATCAGCAGAATTCGAGCCTTCTACACGCGAAAAGTCAAGTACACCTCCGAAACCTTTACCGAGCGCCTCTCCACCACCATCGAGGCTTTCCCGCGCCTCGCCGACATCCACCCGTTCCACCGCGATCTGCTCAACACCCTATACGATGCGGATCACTTCAGAATTGCGCTTGGTCAGCTTTCGACTGCAAAGTCGCTGATTGAGACGGTTGCGCGCGACTATGTCCGTCTTCTCAAGTACGGACAGTCTCTCTTCCAGTGCAAGCAGCTGAAGAGGGCCGCGCTGGGTCGTATGGCCACCATTTGCAAGAGGTTAAAGGACCCTCTCGTCTACCTTGAGCAGGTTAGGCAGCATTTGGGTCGTCTTCCGTCCATCGACCCCAACACCCGCACACTCGTCATCTCCGGCTTCCCCAACGTCGGCAAGTCTTCATTCTTGAAGTCAATCTCAAGGGCCGATGTCGAGGTACAGCCCTACGCTTTCACCACCAAGAGTCTGTATGTCGGACATTTCGACTACAAGATGCTCCGGTTCCAGGCCGTTGACACTCCCGGTATCTTGGACCACGCACTCGAGGACATGAACACCATCGAGCATCAGTCTATCTGCGCCATTGCCCATCTCCGCGCCCACATTCTCTACTTCATGGATCTCAGCGAGCAGTGCGGTTACTCCGTTGCCTCGCAAATCGCTCTTTTCAACAACATCAAGCCTCTATTCGCCAACAAGCTCATCTCCATCGTCATCAACAAGATCGATCTTATGCGCCCGAATCAGCTCGACCCCGAGACTCAGGAACAGCTACAGGGTATGCTCAAGTCTGGCGAGGTTGAGATGCTCGAGCTCTCTTGCAACACAACTGAGGGTGTTATGGCCGTGCGAAACTCTGTCTGCGATCGCTTGATCGCTGCCCGTAACGCTGAGAAGCTCAAGGCCGGTACCAACAGCGCCGGCGAGCCTTCTGGCCGTCTCGGTGAGCTGCTTCGCCGTATTCACGTTGCCCAGCCGTTGGGCGGCGTTACTCGCGAGACTTCCATCCCAGAGGCGGTGCTCAACAAGAAGAAGTACGACAAGGAAGACCCGGACAGGCCGCTCCTTGAGCGTGATTTGGAAGAGGCAGACGGTGGAGCTGGTGTGTACAACATCGATCTCCGCAAGAACTACATGCTTGAGAACGACGAGTGGAAACACGACCGCATTCCTGAGGTCTTTAAGGGCCAGAACGTCTACGACTTCATTGACCCTGACATCGAGGCCAAGCTTGCCGCGCTCGAAGCTGAGGAGGAGAAGCTGGAGGGTGAGGGCTTCTACGATTCCGACGACGACCTTGAAGACGCAGAGGAAGCGGACATCAGGTACAAGGCAGAGCTCATCCGTGAGAAGAGGCAACTCATCCGGAACGAGGCCAAGATGCGCAAGAGTCTCAAGAACAGGGCCGTCATTCCCAGGACCAAGAAGGCCATGCAAATGTCAAAGATGGAGACGCATCTGGAGAGTCTCGGCTACGATCCCTCAGCGGCTGTCGAGCGTACGACTGCAAAGGCAGAGGCGCGAGGCCGCAGCTTGGCTCGTGGAAGATCCGAGGCTCCTGGTGGCGATGCTATGGAGGTCGATACGCCTGGTGCTGCTATGCTTGCGCGTGCTAAGAGCCGAGGCCGCAGCCAGAGCACCAACAGGAGGAATGACGGTGTTACCAATGAGGTTGCCGCTTCCAAGGCTGAGAGGCTGCAGAAGCTGTCGCAGCAGAAGATGAACAGGATGGCCAGACAGGGTGAGGCCGATAGGCACCAGACTGGTTCTTTGATCAAGCATTTGGTAAGTTTACTTCGAACACGTTTTACTCTCGGCGCAGTTGCTAACAGTTATCCAGACTGCTGGAAAGCGTGGTATCGGAAAGACCAGCCACAGATAAGCGTGGAGTCTTATGCGTTCTTGCATTGCGTGTTTGCAGGTGGGAAAAATCATGGCTGGCGTTTGGGGTGCATTAGATACCAACTCGCTGTTGATGAAAGCAGCGTGGTAATGCAATACTTCTTTCCATCACTACCCTGTCTCAAGCGAAGTGATCGCGCATAATTTCGTTGAAGTTGGTGATGCCCAGCAGGCTTCCAGGCTTGACACAACTGTAGCTATTGCCCGGCCTAGCACCAACCATCTGCACACCCAAGGCATCGGGCATAGACTACATAGCAAGATCAAGGCACAAGCCTGCCGCACCCTTGTGGTGATGGGATCCTGCAGGGCGAAAATAGCATGACCCAGCGCTCAGCCTTGTTACGCCCTGCCAAGGCTTTTTGCTTACCGATCCTTCAGAGAGAGCCACGAAATCCTTCAGTCCCGTCTCGCGTGCTGGCGCCTAGAGTTCTCACTTTCCAACCCCCTCTTTTCATCTCCTAGATCTCGTTCGTTGGGAGTCTTGCGCGATTGGAGTTAGTGTATGCCAAGCAATCCAAGCGTTTCGGTTGAGTCGCTCCGCATCCGCTCCAGGGCTGCAGCGACTGAATCCTTGCCCTTGCGCTACACCATTCCACTGCGCGATTGTCATATGGCGTTTTATCGGAACACAAGTGGTCGCCTATTCACACATGGCCTCTGTCGTCATCTCGCACGAACGGCACAATTCCCAAAAGCCAGAAGTCTCTGCTTAAAATCGACTCATTCTCCGGCTTACTACTCAACCGACGAATCCGCTAAGCTATTTGAATACACATCAGGGCGATGGATGTTTGTCAAACCCTTCTACCAAAGCAATCGCTCATATTGACCATGGACTGAAGTTGGAATGATGCCTCGAAGCACTCTGAACGAAGACGTGTCTTTGATGTACCGGAGTTCAAGCGCTTGGCGGCCGCAGCTGTCAATCAAAACGTAGAAGACGTGACTTCCTTCGAAAAACTAGCTGAAGGGGGTTTCAATCGAACCTTTCTGATCACGATGCGTGACGGCTTTCAGTTTGTCGGGCGCATTCCTTATCCGGTGACAGAGCCGAAGCACCTGGTCGTAGCCAGCGAAGTCGCGACGATGGAATTTCTCCGTTTACACGGTATACCTGTCCCTAAGGTCTACAGCTACTCAGCTACAGCGGAGAATGCTGCTGGTACCGAATTCATTTTCATGGAGTTTATCCGGGGCCTGGATTTAGGTGACATATGGTTTGAACTGCCTGAAAAGGCTAGAATTACCGTTGTCACTAAACTCGTGGAACTGGAGTCGAAACTGTTTGCTTTAGAGTTTCCGGCAAGCGGTAGCCTGTATTACACCAAGGACTTGCCAGCTGAGTACGGTAGATCTGATGGACCTATCGCCAAATCTGTCCGCGATAGGGACTTTTGCGTAGGCCCTGATACGAGACTCCGCATGTGGCATGGGAAACGGGGCAATATCCAAATTCATCGCGGACCATGTACGTGCTAGCTCTTCCATTTACACAGCTGATTCAGGTTCTTGTTGGATCATCTGCTACAAACTACCTCAATCTCTACCAGCAACCTCAACTAATTGTTCCAAAGATACAGATCCAACATCGGCACTTATAGCCGGTGCCAAAAAAGAAATCGCATATTTGACGAAGTTCGGCCGATCGCTTCACCCCTTCCAACATCTGCGACGAGAGATCTACAACTATCAAAAACAATCGCCCTTGGATCATCTTGCCAGCCTGGAGAAATACCTGCAAGTTGCGCCTTATCTCATCCCGCATGACAACGAAGCTCTTGCCCGGCCGACACTACGACATCCCGATCTCCAACCAAACAATATAATCGTCTCGGATAAACTTGAAATCACTAGTCTAATTGACTGGCAACACTGCGCAATACTCCCGCTGTTCCTGCAGTGCGGTATACCAAACAGCCTCCAGAATTACGGTGACGCCATCTCAGAATCGCTTGAAGTGCCCGAATTACCACCCAATTTTGACGACTTGAGCGAGAGGGAACAATTCGAGCAGGCCGTGCTCCTACGCCAGCGTCAACTCCACTACTACTATATTGCAAAGACTGCACAGCTAAACCCGATGCATTACAACGCCCTAGCCCACGACTTCAGCATAATAAGACGAAAACTCTTTGATCACGCGAGTGAACCCTGGGAAGGCGATAATGTGACACTGAAAGCTGACCTTATCTATCTGACGGAGAACTGGTCGAGTATTACCGCCCCAGAATCGAGCGCAAGAGGCGATTCGAAGGTTCCTTGCCCGATTTCTTTCACAGAAGACGAGGTGACCGAGTGCAAGCGTCTGCATGCTGCGCAGGTTGAAGCCGACGAGCAGCTCCAGGCCTGTAGGGATGTTGTTGGCATCGGCCCGGAGGGTTGGGTATCCTTAGAACAGTACGAAGAGACTAGACAGCGTGCACGAAAGCTCAAGGCCGCCGCGCTTGAGGCATCTGAGTCGAACGAAGAACGAGCGAGGCTCGAAGAGCATTGGATCTTTGGTGATTTTAATGAAGAGGAGTATTCGTGAACAATCAACACTGCTGGAAGTTTTGCTTCTTTCCGAGCGACGTCTAATGGCGCTACCCAGGTAGGCAACGATGCGTTGTCACGGCGCGAAGCACGCCCGAGCCAGTGGTGCACGTCTATGCACCGTACTGTTATGTACACGCGTCGTAGCACAGTCGTTACGACCTCGAAGGTCCGCTAAGTCACATGGTGCTAATGATCTCTTAGCAACGCTATCAGACACATTTCTTCTGTAGTAGATCAGTTCTTGCAGAGCGTTCACATCTCTACGCGACCTCATGGCCGTCGTATATGCTCGCTTGTGATCAAGGCCGATGGTTTCTTGTCAAGTCTCTTCTTTCAAAGTCGCGCAAGGGCGCTGCGTACGTTACTGGGATAGAAGTGCCATTGCGTCGTAGGCACGCATCAGGATCAGACCACAGTCCGAGTCAAAGGCAGACTCCATTGTTTCGTACCCAGGTAGGCGCAAACACATTAGGTCTTCAGCCGGTGCCTTCACAGTCCGAACCTGGCTGAGCATTCAACTTGCGTATACTTGGTATACATTATACGTAAAATTTCAGCCGCATTGGTGGAGAGACTACCCGTAATAGAGCATAGTGAAACGTTCGGTCCGAAATATGGGGTATCTGGCGAAGGTCAAGTCTCCTATGTATGTACGAACTGCCTGCGAGACATACACTAACTTCGTACATCGACCTTTTAGATCGAGTTTGCCGCATCGGAAGAAGGCTAAGAACGACGTTATCCGGGGACTTCTCTCGGCTGTTCTTTGCTTGCGCAATGTCGTGCATCCCGCTAGATCAAACAAGAAGTACCGCCGGCACTTCGTGTCTAGTGCATACTTGCACCTGACCTCAGTATGGTCGGCACATCGAGCGTCGGTATCGATGCTGTATCAATCGAAATATTATATAGGGCCCTGATGTAGCCTCTAGTGCCACCTGGGCATCAGCAAAGTCATTCCTTCAACTTCTCCATTCCTCAAAATGAGACTTTCTTTCACCCATTTCATAACTATCCTTCTTGGAGCCAGCCGCGCACAGGAGTCATGCGACTCCGCCTGCCAGACGGCATTCAAAGGAGCCCTCCTCCTCGAGTCCTCAGGGTGGGTGTCGAAGAACGTAACGCTAGACGAATTCTACACCACCCCGGCCAACACCACTGGAGCAAAGCCAGGCGCCCTTCTGCGATGGCAACCAGTCTCACGCAACGACAGCAACACGAAATTCACAGCGCCAACCGGCATGTCTCTTGCGCGTTTCATGTACACGACAGAAGACATTGAACGAAACCCTATTCCGGCTACTGGATTCGTGCTGTTGCCGTACAGCAAGCCAAACCGGGACGAGCCGCTGAATACAATAGTCTGGACCCACGGCACAGCTGGTAGAATTCGCAACTGTGCACCTTCCAACAACAAAGACTTACACTATGAATGGAGAGGCCCGTATGCTCTTGCTCTTGCTGGGTATGCTGTCATTGCGCCCGACTATTCGGGTCAAGGCTCAGATATCCCTCAAGGATTCATGTACGAGGCGGGCTTCTTGCACGCAGCCGATGCCGTATACGGGTTGATTGCTGCCCGCAAGGTCCTCGGCGATTTACTCTCCAAGGAATACGTAGTTGTCGGCCACAGTGAAGGGGGCATGACAGCTTGGAGAACCAACGAGCGGCTCGCGATGCCCAATCAGGAAGAACTGCTGAAGGCAGGAAAGTTCCTAGGCTCTGTCGCCGCTGCTCCCGCGCTCCGTCCTCTTGACCTCTTCCCTGAGTCTATCCGACGAGCCAATGGTGGGCCGTTCGGCGGCGCCAACGCCATCTTACTTCTGCAATCGCTCGTACTGCTCTTT
Source organism: Alternaria ethzedia (assembly GCF_023757985.1). Lineage (NCBI taxonomy): Eukaryota > Fungi > Ascomycota > Dothideomycetes > Pleosporales > Pleosporaceae > Alternaria > Alternaria ethzedia. The sequence continues at coordinate 200,779 of NW_026056228.1, forward strand.
CCTCACACCTTCCATCTCGAAGATTACCTTACAGATGCCGCTCTCGATCTCCTTCCACTCCTGGATCAAGGCTGCATTCTTGTTGCAAACGCATTATACGGCAACTTCACCAGCGCACAGATGTTCAAGAAGGTTACCTGGTACGAGCATCCAGATGTTGTCGACTGGCAAAAGCGTTACAATGGCGCTGGCCCTCACGCTCTCGCTGGACCTATGCTTGTTGTTCAGGGGATTGCCGACGCTTTGGTGTACGCAGTCAACACTAGGAGTGACTTCAATCGGACTTGCAGCGCTTTTCCAGAGTCTCGTGTTTCGCTCCTTTTGTACCCGGAGGTCGATCACTTGGGTGCCTCGATGGTTACAGTTCCTGACTATCTTGCTTGGATTAAGGATCGCTTCGATGGTGTGGAGGTTCCGGAAGGTTGTCATACGAACACTGAAGAGACGATTACGAATACGTTCAGGACTGTGGTATCCTACTACAGTGGAAGTTAGTTTGACAGTCAGTTCGCGAAGTCTATTGCTGTAATATCGTTGGATCACTTTGTTAGCGAGTAGAAGCTCTAATACTTTTACAAAGGATCTTTTACTACAAGCATTTGTTGTACAAAAACCGAGGATTTGAAGCTGTGCACATGTGACACCAAAAGGCTTGTCCTATAAAAGCAACATTCCTCTGCTAGTACACAAAGAGCGTATTCCAAGGTTCCTAAAGGGTTCAACACATTGGGAGAAAACATACAACAATACCTAGAACGCCCCCAGATAAGCACTGCGTGTGAGACATGACGACTTCGTACATCAACATTTGTGCGCAGTTGTTGTTCTCTGCAAGGCGCAATGCGCCTTCTCTAGCTCGTCGACGAGGCTATCCGCCATTGGTGCGTTCATACGCTAAAGAGGATCCTACCACAATCCCTGCAAACGCCCTGCATCTCAAGGGTCATCGTCACCCGCCTAACAATGCGTTGACCAAGCACAACATCGTCATTCTTGTCGACACCACTCATAATCCTGGCGAATCCCAACCACCCGATGATTCGAGATGTCCGCGGACGCTGCGCCCTTAAGCCATGTCGTAGGATTCAACGAATTCCCACCTCTAACATGAGGTGCATTGTCTTACAGGAAGACTTTCTGGCCCTCATGTATTGGAGGCCTGAGTTGCAATTTCAATAACCGATGTACTTCGCCCCATGGCTTACTATTGGCAACGTGCCTGATCGGTACAGCTTGGTTTAACCTTGTATTAACCTTGTATCGTACACTCACGATCCCCGGATCTCGCGTTGTCGCGTTTCCTACTGTTGTACAAGCACAGGTCTTCTACTATGGGATATACTAATATGCTGGACGTGAGGATGTGGAGTTCATTAACTCTGATGCTAGCGACTACGACGTTTGCTTCACCTACAAGTATGTTTGCAGGTGTGGAGGTGATGTGGTAGTAAACAAGACGCTTGCTGATACAAGAGCAGGTCTAGCAGAATATGTACCAGGTCGCGCTCTCGAAGCACGGCAATATAGTCCTGCGCGATGCGGCAGCCCATTTACGACACTGAACGGCGCCAACTACACCACATACTGTGATCAAAACATACGCAATAATGGTGAGCAGCAGATCACGCGATATCCTCCAAGAAGGATCATCATTAATAGACATCAGACGCGCCAACCGAAGCCATTCAACTAGACAGCTTCGCAGAATGCATAGAGCACTGCTCACGGTTCTGGGGCCCCGGCGGAGGATGCTTCGGCGTCCTCTGGGTAGACCCCGACAACATCTGCTACATGAAGAATAGCAGCGCGACCGTCGATCTCCTCGAACCGAACCCCCACCGCTACACAGCCCTCATCGAGAGGAGCGAAATGGAAGGCTTCGACGAAACATGTCCGCACGAGGATCTTTCCACCAACACCCTCCCCGGCGTCCACGGCATGCAATACACCACGCACTGCGGGCAGATGATCAAGGCAAACGTAGCTGACTTTGACGGGTATCCACATCTCGAGGGCAACTATCAATGGTTCTACCACGCCGACTCCCTCGATGAATGCATGCAGATATGCGTCGATCAGCAACCGCTCTGCACAGCTGTGTCTTGGAATCCCAGTATGGTAATCGGTTTCGCCAACTGCATTCTCAAGACGGGCGATGATTCTGGTTACACAGATAGCTTGGACGTAGGCGCGGGAATCATCCTCTTTCACTCAGCAGTCATGACGCAAATCGACCAGATCGATACGAAATGTCCAGATAGGGAATCGTATACGGCGGCGGCGGGCACGGAGGATGCTAAGGGCTTTGAAGTGCACTGTGGGAAGTTGAATCCGGGGACTAATATTACGAGTTTGCATTCGCAGAATATTACGGCGTGTATGGATGCTTGCGCGGAGGAGAACGTAGGATGCAAAGCTATTCTCTTCGACTCGACATTGAAGGGCGGATTCAACAACTGCTACCTCCAAAACACTACGAGTGTGATTAGCGAGCAGCCAGGCGCGACTTACGCTGTACTTCTCGACGCGGAAATCCCTTCTTCGTCGCCCTCCTCATCATCTGGAGCTGGCAAAGACAGTAACGACTCCTCCTCCTCCTCCAGCAAAGCATGGATAGCAGGACCGGTAATCGGCGGCCTCGTCGCCCTCGCGCTGATCGGCTTTGCGGCCTTCTGGTGGCGCAAGAGGAAGGCGACGAAGCTTGCTAATGGAGAGAAGAGCCCGTATAACAGGGAGAGCATGTATGGTGCAGTGCCGCCGCAGTATGTAGATGCGCAGCATGTGGATGCCCAGTATGTGGATGCGCCGGATTCGGATACTGTGAGGAGTGAGTTGCCGGCTAGTACAAAGTATGCGCATAATCATGGGCCAAGGAGTGAGCCGCAGGAGATGCCTTCGTAGGGGAATGGGGGTAGATGGGGGGCTTGGGGTGAGAGGGTTAGGTTGGTTATTATGCTCCTCTTTTCGTGCGTGTAATGAATTTACGTTGGGTTCGTAGCGTTCATAGCGTGTCTGCAGGCTAGAACGTGTATGGGAAGCATGCAAACGTACAGTATCAATGAAAAAGCATGTGGTGGAGACATGCTCCTACACTCGTCATACATCGTATACATCCTACACACTCATCTTCATCGCAATACTCGCATGCGGCTTGTACCCCAGCACCTCAAACTCCTCCGCCTTCCACCCATCTATACTGCCCCCAATCTCTCTGTTTATCTTCAGTTCTGGGAACTCTCTCGGTTCCCTCTCCAACTGCACCTTCAATGCGTCCACATGGTCCAAATACACATGCGCATCTCCCATTGTATGCGTAAAAGTGCCCGGCGTGAGATCACACACATGTGCCAGCATATGCGTCAGCAACGCATAACTTGCAATGTTAAACGGGACACCAAGACCCATATCGCAAGACCGCTGATACAACAAACTATGCAACACACCTCTCGGTCTCTCCTCCCCCTGCTTATGTCCCGGAAAACTAACATAAAACTGCGCAAACATATGACAAGGCGGCAGCGCCATCTTCTTAATATCCGCCGGATTCCACGCACTCAGTATAATCCGTCTATCATACGGTTTATTCTTGAGCTTATCGATGATCTCGGCGAGTTGGTCGACGCCTTGGCCTGTGTAGTCTTCCGCATGTCCCTTGTACTCAGCGCCGAAATGCCGCCATTGGAAGCCGTAGACGGGGCCTAGTTCGCCTTCTTCGTAGTGGGAGAGGCCGACGCTGTCGAGGTAGGTGCGGCTGCCGTTTCCGTCCCAGATCTTGATGCCGGCTTCTGAGAGGGATTTGCTGTGTGTGCTGCCCGCGACGAACCAGAGGAGTTCGCCTATTACGGCGCGCAGGAAGACGCGTTTTGTGGTGAGGAGGGGGAGGATGGGCGTGGGTGGTTGCGTTGGGTCGGTGGATGGGCGCGAGAGGGCGAATTTCATTTGGGGTGGGAAGGGGACGGCGAGGGTGCCGGTGCCGGTTCGGTCGGGGCGGTGCTCGCCATTTTGGATTATGTCGCGGATCAGGGAGAGGTATTGGTGTTCCTCGTGCGTGGGGTTGCTGGATGACATGGCGGTGGTGGGTAGTGGGGTGGGTTGGATGGAGGCTTCTTTGGCGGTTTCTTTGGCAGGTTCGGGGGTTATTACGGGCTCGAGAGCAGTGGGAGGCATTTTCGTGGTCTAGTGGGGAGTTTGGATGGGCGTAGTGCTGAGTCAAAGTTCAAGTCGCGAGCGCGTTGGGAAAGCACGAAGGGTGCCGTGAACCGCGACTGCGCGAGTGGGTCGTGTGGCGCGCCGTATCGAATGTCGCTGACCTAACTGCTTTCGCATCTGCCACAGAACACTCACACCGCAAGAACACCAATGAGACGTGGGTGATATGGAAGAAGAACAAGCAGCTCACCATCTGCTCAATGTGGTGGAAGAGCGAGGCCTGAAGGTAGATCTCGACAACGTTCTTCTGGGCTTTGAGGATGCGGATACAAAGCACGAAGCTGCGGCGTGGGTCGACGAGTACCTCCACGAAGACACTTTACTGAGCAAAGAAGAGCTGGAGCTGTAAGTGCGAAATTTTGTTATTTCGGTATCTGCTAATTGAAGTTCTAGGTACCAGACTTTGAAGAAGAAGGGTCTCTTACACCAGTACGAAAGCGACGGTGAACCCATCCGACCTATCTTAGACCACGAAATCGCTGCAGCGATTGAATCGCTAAAGAGCTCTGCTACTGCGATCGAAGAGCAGTGCAGAGTTCTGGAGAGTCAAAAAGATGCGTTGATGAAGCTTAAATCTCTCGATAAGCCCAACTTGGATGTCGAGCATGCAAGGAACGAGCGAAGAAGGAAGGAGGGTCAGGAAAAGTCTCGACTAGACGTCTCTGTAAGTCCCAAATGCCATGGATGGTTCTTTGCTAACTTTAGTAGGTTGACGATGTCGTTGCATCGGTCACGGAGCAGATGACCGACGCCCAACGAGAAATTGACTCTGAAAGGTCAACACTAAAAGGCTACCTGTCAGAACGCTTTGCATCCGACGACCAAATTCTGAGCCGACTTCCTAAGCTGGTATCGCAGATTGTTACGGAACCTGAAGTCAGCGAGGACGAGAAGTCGATGGAGCAGTGGTGCAAGGCTATTATCTCTTTCCGCGCGGCGGAGATCAAAGCTCGCGTCGACACTGTGTTCCTTACCAATGCATCTGGTGACTCCCAGAATGGCCTTGCGGAGGAATCAGAAGACAGCCTCAAAGAGAGAAAGGCCGCCCTCCAGGCCGAGCTTGAAGAGCTTCACTCCGAGATCGCATCTGTTGCTGAAATGGTCGTCGAGCATGAGATACGCAAGCCAATGACTGAGATGAAGGAGCGCAAGGATAGGGACAGAACACAGGCACGAACGGCTTGGCTCAACTATGTAAGTACATCTCAAGTGTCATCAAGTTATTACTAACAGATCAGGTGCTCTCAACCCTCGAGTATATGGGCAAGCGTCTGAGCATAGTCACTACTGGCACAAAGGACACTGACGAGTTCCAACAAGCACTCGCGCACGTCCAAGGAGCAGCAGCGAAGCGTATACCGGAGACACACCCACCGGTTGGAACTCCCGTATTGAAGCGCATGAGGTCTGACACGTCGGCCTTTACACCCATGGTGAAGCTCAAGCCTACATCGACGCTCGACCTTCCGGTCACACTGCAAGACGCGCTTCGTTATGCGGGCATATCATTCAGTCACGACAACATTGAAAGCCTGCAGGACACTCTACAACAAGCTCAGCTTGAGCGAAGCAAAAAGCTGCAGAGCCACTACGAATCCACCGCGACGTCGGCTCATGATGTAATTGCCGAACGAACAAGCAAAGAAGACACCGACCTGAGGGCGATCTTGAGTGCGCTATATAAGCACGCACCATTCCACCGGGCTAGCTTGACAGATCCGGAACTGGACGAGCAGTTGAAGGCGATGGAGCTGGAGCTGGAGAACAAGGACCGCGAGCTGCTGGATGCAGAGGGCAGTGAATTGAGTTTGAGCGATCCCAAGGTTCGCGCGTTCATTGCGAAGTACGGTAAATAAAGCAAGGTTTTGGGTGTCAAGTTTCAGGCAGGTCGGTGCGTTGTCGAGTGGAGCTGACATGGCGAGCTGGGATGATCCAGGCGCGTATCAGGACGGAGTAAACAAGACGTGGAGATGTTGTTTACCGCAGACAAATGGCAGTTTTTGGGCGAGGCCAGCGTGTGTCCTCACCGCTCTGGATCTCCGCGATGAACACGATCAGCTCGTCGGTTGCAAGCGATGGAAGCCACATGTTCGTAGGGTGGAGCTCTGGGGGAGTTCAGACCTCGGGTTGGTCGCGAGGAGTGACGAGCTGCAGGCTAGAGCGCCTCCATGTGGCTAGCACCCAGCCCCCGAATAACACTAAACAGCTACGGCCCCTGTCAATGCTGCCCTGAGTAGCTGAGCGACAACAACTCTGCTCTCTTCACACCTCACCAAAGCGCCTATCCCCACTTTCCACGCCGGTTGAACCTGCGCGGGATGCTCGCGCCAGGTACAGGCAGAGACGCAGGCACCCTTTCACTCAATTGAACATCACCCTCACCAAGCCGGTAGCTCCCAGCAGCTGCCACCTCACCGCCCGTCATGGTTAAAGGAGAGATCCTCACGCTCGGTGCTGCCGCCGGTGCCCTTGGGGGTGCCTACAAGCTCGCCGAGTTCCTCACCAAGGCCAAGCGCGTCCGCGACGTTGGCCCATCCAACGCCGTCTACGTGCGCATCATTGGCCGCGTCCGATCCGACCTCGACGAAGTGCGACGCCTGCTGTCCATCCGCGAGATCCACGACATCCTCGAGGCCAACCCGGAAAAGTCAAAGTGGGTCTACGGATGCATGCGCGACGTGCGCGGCGCCCTTGAGAACATCACGCCGCACACGGAACGCGTCGCCGGCGATGTCGAGGACGGCCGCCGCATCGGCATGCGGCACCGCGTCTACTGGCTGCTCAGCGAGAAGGAGAAGCTCGAGAACCGGGAGAAGGAGCTCGCCATCGCGCATTCCAGTCTCAGCGAGGTCATCGGCTACCTGACTGCTCTGGAGCCAGTCGAGGAGCCCAAGAAGCCCAAGGCGACCACCAAGGAGACGCACATCGACATCGACATCCATCAGGAACCTCCCCAGCCCCAGCCTCAGGCCCAGCCCGCCCACACGACGCACATCGAGAGGGATGTCTGGGTCGAGCGTGATGGCGCGCCGCCGCGACACGTAGAGGAGCACCGCGATGTCTGGGTTGAGCGCGACCGTCAGCCCCCAGCTCACTACGAAGAGCGTCGCGACGTGTACATCGACGAACACCAGCGCGGACCCCAGCACTTCGACGACCGCGGCCCTGCTCCCCGTCACGACGTCCACTTCGAGCAACAAGGTCGTGACGGCCGCTACGAGACCCACTACGACGAGCGCTACCAGCAGGAAGACCACTACCGCTCTCAGTACCCCATCGAGACTCAAGGCACCTACAACCCGCGCTTCCCCGAGCCCCTTGGCCGCCGCCCTGAATCGTACGAGGACCGTCTCCCCGAGCGCGACTCCTGGATGCAGAGCAACGCGCGCGCCCAACGCCCAGGTCAGTACGGCCCTCGAGCCCCTGCGTACGCCGAATACGGCGCCCCGCAACCCATTGGTGCAGCGCACTATTCGCGTAGGTTCCAAGGAGACGCGGGCTTTGGCGACGAAGAAATACTAAATCCACAACCAGTGCCGTTGGACAGGAACTACGCCGACCGCGAGGTGAGTGGTTACAACACTGCTGGCTACCCGCCCCGCCCCTACGGTAGCAAGCTCTAGCTGTTAGCACAAGGCTAACTTGCTGGGCAGATGTGGATTGAACAAAAGGAGGACTACCGCTTCGATCAGTATGGAAACAGGCTGCCGGATAGGCTCTTCCAGCCGGCTGTCCCTAGGCCCTATCGCAGCCGCATGTAAACAACTTGCAATACCTCTTTTGATTACGATCTTAATCTCCTTGTTACCCTGTCATGAGCCCTTTTTGTCCTTTTGCTTTACGCAAGCATGTACACCCCCTGCGAAGCCCCGAGCCCGATCAATGTTTCTATGTAGTTGCCAATTCAAGTTGATACCTTTCCGACCGGTCGCTCTTTCCCGTTCGCCTCGCGTGGTTTCTTGGCGACGCTATCGTCGTCGCTTCCTTTCAGAGATGCGACAAGCCCATGTTCTCACATTTGAAGATGGTATCATGGCTCCCCCTCGCTTCCGGCGTCACACCCACGGTACTCACTGTACCGCTACCAGACGACGACACCACAGACCCTGAGAGATTGAGGGATGGATAAATCCTGTCCTGCTCACCTTTCTTTCTCGTCCTTTCGACTTTCAGATAAGTGTTACAGACACCCACCACTAACCAAAAACGACACCAGACTACAAACCTCTCACCACCAACAACGCCATCATGGCGCCCCCCCGCACGAACCCCCTCAAGGAAGCCCGCTCCTGCCTCACCCTCTTCACTCACTCCCGCTCCACCCGCTGGCCCTCCCGCACCGGCCTCGCAACCGACATCCTCCTCTTCCTCTCTATCCTCTTCGCGGTCGCGCAACTCGGCTTGTGCGTCGCCATGGCCCATCGTCTACTCACCTCTCCCCAAAGCGAAGTCGACTGCTTGAATGTAGATGCCGGTAGCAACTTTGACTTCACCAAGTACGGGATATACGGGGATACGTATGGGATTGTGTTGACTAGCGACGTGAAGACGTTGCCGGTGCTGTATGCGAATGTGGATCGCGAGAAGTTCTGGCATGGAATGGATGTTGGGATTAACAGTACGGACCCGGGGCTGACGGGGCCCGAGTATCTTAGTGGGAAAGAGAGGGGAGGGGTCTTGTAAGTTTTGTCTTTCTGTCGTACTATCCCATGTATGAAGACATGCTAACCAACATCCTCGCAGCACGATCATAGCAATCCTGATCTTCAACCCGCTTCTCCTAGTCGTCGATCTCCTCCTCCTCCTTCGGAGCCACTACCGCTCCGCACGCATCTCCAACCGTGCCGGCATGCTCTGGTCTACCTGCCTCGCCATCTACTTCGTGCTGGTCGCTTTGGGCACTGTTTGGATGAATACTTTCCCCAGTAGCAAGATCGATTATAGGTTGGAGCACACTGTGGCTCTCACTAGGGATTCGTGTTGGCAATACGATAAGACGATGTATACGTTGGATAGGTGGAGTCGATGGGCGAAGGGGATTGAACGGGGTTGTGAGGTTTTGGGCTTGTTGGGAGCGGTTTGGTAAGTTTTACGATGATGAATGGATGGTGATGTTTGGGAAATAAGCTAATCAGTATAACAACAGCATGGCTATCTACTTCGGCTTCGCGCTCGCTGCTGCATACATCAACCGCAAGACAGACGCGCAACAGTCCATGCGACTAGACGATCTCAGCGGCGCTTCTTCCCTTACTCCGGCCCAACAAAACCTTCGCGACTTCCCTTCTTCGAGTCTCGGTGCTCATGCTACGCCTGTTCCGCTGAACAACTTCGGTCTCACATTCATCGATGGTACTCCAGGCCAGCAGCCGAAGACCGCGACATCACGAGCGTCGCCCGAGGACCTAGAAGCGCATACAAATCCGTTCACGGATCCGGCGAATCTGATCAGGGATGGAGATGTTGTGCCGCCAGAGCCGGCAAGACAATGGAGATAGACGGGTGTGACAAAGGTGCCAGGAGGTGTACCGGCAGTATGGATCGGTATTTACCACTTTCCCGGTATTCGTCTATATCCGTCGTTGCCTCGGTATTCTGTAGCTGACACTTCCATGGCATATTGAACATCTCGCTAGCTACTTAATTAACGATTCACGATATTTACTTCCTCTTACAATCGACTATACTCATGTCTTTGCTAACGACTAGATCAGCTGCTCAACTTGCCATCCCAAAACGGACATGAAAGAGACTCGGACAATGATGGTGTCGTCCGATACTCGACAAAGGGCGTTGCTATCTACCTTGGTGTCTTTGTTCGTCGCATGCCGTCCTCTTTTCAAGCATCTTCGGCTTTGTTCGAAGAACTCGAGGAAGATGCTACATATCAGGCATATACGTCCGCGGGATCTATGACACTCGTTGATTTCATCAAAAGGACACCACAAATAAAGCTTTCGTAAAATGACAGGCACTCCAGAAGAAACCGCCAACGGCTCGACAGAAGTTGATGATATTCAAGGCACACCAGCGGTCGAGTCTACTGGCAACGATGAAGGCACACAAACAGACACACCAAAGTCTGACGACCAACTTATCGAGGATTGGCTAGGCACTAGTCTAGTCGAACTCAAGAATGAGCATGGCTACACTCGCGAGATCGGAGTCCGGGAATACTTGGACATCACAACTACAAGAGGCGATAACCCTGCTTGCTGGCTCGAGGCTGGTAGTCTTGATGTTGCCTTCGCTCTATTGACTGCGCAAAAAAGGGGGGGAAACGTTTGCGCACTCCCAATTTACCAGGGTTGGGATTTGTTTAATTTGGGTAACGGAAATTGCACCATGGAGGACTTGCTCAAAGATGTTACCATTGAGCCGACACTAAAAGATTCAAAGCGTTATATTGTAGTGCCTGTCAATGACGGGCCATTAACAACTAAGGAGCAACGCGCATGGTATAAGGAGAAAGCGAGAAAAGCAGAGGAAGCTAAAGAAGCTAAGGCAGCTCGAGAAGCAGGTACTCAAGGAGTCGAAGAAGGCGAGGTGATGGAAGAAGAAGAGGAGCTTGCCGAAGGTCCTCCAGTTATCGGCAATCACTGGGGTCTCTTAGTCGTCGATAAAGAATCAAAGACAGCACGCTGGATCGATGGCAACATCAGACTGGTCACCATCAACGGAAAGAGAGAGCGGCTTCCCCCCGACATGTCTAGAGCGGCAACAGTCGCCGGCAAAATTCTCTGTGCCATCGAGCAGGTTCTCGGGCCTGAGCGAGGAATGTACAATGCAAAAACCGCCAAATATGTTCCGCACCAGTTCGATGACAACAGCTTTCAGGCCGATGGTGGAGCGTGCGGCCCGTACGTCGTTGCCTTTCTCGAATATCTGTACAAAGACTCGTCGCCCTACTTACGCCATCTGGGTGCTGCTTTCCGGAGGCGGAATAAGACACGACATTGTAACGACTTGGCCTTTGATTCTCTGTACACAAGAGTGGAGATGCAGAAGATCATACAGAATAAGAGTGAGGAAGATGCCAAAGCTGGTGAGCTTTCGTTGAAGATGACACCGGATGTCTTTCGCATTCTGAACCCCAAGGTCGTTGCGCCTTGGGTGGCAACCGCTTGGCGGGATCGAATAGGCAAGCCAGATACGCCGAGGTTGTTCGATAAGTACGTATTCCGTAAACATGCGGCTAGAGGTAATAGGCATGGCGGTGGCGGCGGTAGCGGTGGTGGCAGCGGTGGTGGTAGTGGTGGTGGCAGAGGATCCCGTCCCGGTGGTGGTAACGGGGGAAGACGCCCAACTCCTCCTCCCGAAAAGAATGTTTGGGATACAGACGATGACGATGAAGACGACAATTACATCTACGATTTGAACGATCCGCAAAACACCCAAACATACAAAAACATACTTCGCGCACGCATTCGAGAGCATCCTCGTCATTATGGAGGTTGCACAACAAAGGAAGAGGCCTATAGACTAGCCTGGAGGACGATGAAGGATGAGGATAAGAAGGCAGCGGAAGAGGCAGCGGCTGCACGCGCTGCAACTGGCAATCCTCGAGCAGGCGGTGACCCTCCACCAGGCGATGATCCTCCACCAGCCACTAGCAATCCACCGCATCGCTCTTACCTCCCTCTGCTCAACCGCCCCGACACAATCACCGATATTCCCGCAGACTTCGCCGACGAGCAAGCAGTACCCTCCGAGCAAATCAAGCTATGGCGAGAAAGCAATCTCGAACTTATCGAACGATGTCCGCTCGGTAACAAAGCCACAGAAGACGGTATCTCAATGAGGGCAATACTGCAGGTTCTTTCCGGCGCTACATTCACCGACGAGTCTGACGATCGCTTAACCAATATATGGCTCAAGGACTCCGATCTCTTCACCGACGAGGATCGCAAGACCTTGACTGAAATCCCGAATATCATCGGAGAGAGAATGAAGGAGAGGTATGAGGTCTTCAACGAAAGACAGCCGGCAGCTGCCAAGCGATCCCGCGGTGGCGAAGATAACATGGGTGGCCACAAGAAGGCGAAGATGGCGGAAGACGACATCATGGATTTAAGTGACTCAGACGACTTGGACTTGGACTTCGATGAAGAGCCCGAAGAAAGCAATTCTGCTGCGGCATCCGATTAGCCACCTACTCCCGGTGCTAAGCAAACCAAGCGTCCATCCCCAGACTTTCTCAAAATGCCAGACTCTGATATCATTCTCTGGGCTAGGAAACTTCCGTCCGACGTGAAAGACTCACTGCTCGACGATATTGGAGAGAAGTTGATATGGCCAAATCGGGCACGTGTCTATCTCGAGCGCATTTACAAGAAGACGTTTCAGACCTGGGCTGCTGAGGACCCCTTGACTACTCAGAGCTTGAAAGGTTTTAATCAATGGAGGAGATTGGGTACTTTTGCAGGCGTGTACACGAATAAGACTCCAGCAGGTCTGAGGAAGTTCTTGGTAGATGTATTGTTGGCGAATGAGAGGAAGGAAGGCGATGGGAAAGAAAAGACGGTGGTGAAGATTGATTTGCCGGATTATAGTGATGATAGGGAGAAGTGGCCGAAAGAGTGGAAGTAGGAGATGCGAGGAATAGAGCAGATCGTTTATTCATCGTGTTATTGCGAACGGAGAGATTTGTACAATAGCTCATGTTTCGATACATCCAAGCAAAGTTCAATGAATGCTAAACTTTATCGTTCTGTTCTTGATCTCCGTCTCGCCCATACCTGCGAACATCTCACCTTCCATGTGCCCATGTGCATAACAGGGTCCGACAAGCTTGACATGATAAGTGCTATCGGTTTTCGATCTGTCGTCGTCGACTACTCTCAAGATCACAGGTACAGAGGAACCATACAAGATACTAACAAAATCTCGATGTTGAGAATCCATAAGCTCTGGTCCTAGCCCCACAATGTTTTCCAACGCCCTGTTTTGAGCTACCGTGAGACCAACAACCCGATCGGGACGTTTGCAACGGAAGATTTTCCGATTAGCGGTCGCCTCTTGTACGCGCTTGAGATAGTCGACTAATGTGTTTGGCTGCGAAGAATCGGCTATTAGAGCTCGTGAATTTAGATCGCCGAGGTCGTTGAGCTGGGTGAGTGCCAAGGCGCAAACGCGTCGATACCAGGTAGGAGCTACCTTCGAATCCGGATTACGATTTGCAACTAGGGTTCTCCAGAGCTGATCATCGATGCCCTTGTCTAAAGTGCCACGCCAACCAAGCATTCTTAGCAAATTGTCTTTGAGGTACCCTCTATGGACAGGAAAGTCGGAGATCAACTCTACTATCCCTAATGCCATGCCATCGAGCTGGATGATGTTTTGCATGATTGGTGGTATTGTATGTCCATAGAAAGTAACACCATGAGATGCGTGATAGATCGGAGAGCCCACGGGCCCGAGGAGGCTTGCCGAACGAGTCCGAGGCCTGAGAGGAAGGCGGCGACCTTCGTCAACTACTGCTGCTAGTCCAATCCAGCTGGGAACAAACTTTGCCCTGTACGCATCCCAACTAGCCCCCTGTTGGTGCGGCCAACTAACCCATTGACGGCAAAGCACATCCAGAGAATTTGATCCGGTGATGCTATAACAGATGAAGTCCTTGAAGATATCGACCGGATTCCTGGAGTAATCTGAAGTAAGAACATGCTGCACTTGAGACTCGGATGAAGTGTTAGTGACATTGTGCATGTCACTTGCTAGGTATAGCAAAGCGTAGACAGTATCACGGACTTCTGATACCGCGAAAGACGAGGCTGTCAGCACCAAAGACTCTAGAGACATCAGTCTTGAGGCAATGGTCGAATCTGGGGACCTCTGAAACACATTTCGCGAAAATCGCATGAGCTCGACCGCCTCTGAGGTGTAGATATGATCGAATTCGGAAAGGTTCTGCTTGTAGAATGTTGAATCGCAATATCGGGCTCGCATCTGCTCGAGATGATCCGAGTATAGCTCCACTGCATCTGCAAAATCCAACCAGCTCAGAATCTTATCTGCGATGCGAACAGACAGTCGTCTTGCACAGGCAACTTCCTGAATCACCCATCTGCGCCTAAACCAAGGTCGCTGTAGAATGCGACCGAAAGCTATCCAACGATAGCAGAAAAGATCCTTATCATGTCGTGCTCCTCGTAGGTTGAGGTTAAGCTCCTTGAGATTGAGGATGTCCGGTATCAGGCAAACCGCTTCCTCAACGTCTCCCGGCTTGTCGTCGACTCCAAGCCAGGCGATTACATTCCATGCACTGGAGTAAATAGAAGGCATCTTTGGAATTTGCTGACTCTTCTCCTCCTGGTTTGTTTGCTCGATGCACAGGTAGTCCACCCAAAGCCATAGATATTCGTCTGTGAGACGAATATGTTTCAGCGCCTGGTAGAGGTTTTTGCGGATGGGATACGTCAGATGTTGCGTCGGCGCTGTAGAAGATCCCCCGGATACTTTAGCAAGGTCATTCAAGAGGAGTTTGCATGAGGGCGGATCGTTGCCCCACGCATAAGAAAGTGCCTGGAATTCGTGTACTATTGCCGTGATTTTCTCCATAGGAACGACCTTCAAGGAGCACTGCAAGGGACTGTGGAAATAACCAGGTGTAATCCGGAGAAGCCGAATCTCATTATCACAGAGTGGTGCGTACTGATAGGTTTCACAGTCTGTCGTAGGTTTAGGATCTGGAAAGGTTTTCCCATAAAGGACAGTGTTTGCGTCAACGACGGGCAACGGCGGTGTGAATTCCAGAGCACGAGGCAGATAATCTGAAACCCCCAGGACCGGCGTTGGAATTGGCGAGTCACCATGATAGAAACTGTGAGCTGGCGACTGTGACCGTGTTCTCTCGTTGTCTGAATAGTGACCGGGTGTCTCAGGAGATTCGTCCATTTGATCCATGAGCGCTTCCTTCATTGAGAGATGCGCTACTTCGGTGCTGATTTGAGGTTGTCTTGTGTTGGTGTATCCTACAGCGGCAGAGTTGGTAACAGTGGTGAAGCCGTCATGAATATCATCTTTCCGCAATGCCGCATTGCAATCGATACAGGGCGTTGTAATGTTCGGGGCAAGGCCTGCCCTGACTTCCTCGAGGCATCGTTCACAAGTGTCTGAAGTTTGTCGTCTTGCCTTAGTCGCCCTTTTCCGAGCCTCTCCTCGGTCGCACTCCCCCTCCAGTTCGATGCAGTTGGTACATCGGCCTTCAGAATCATTGGGGGTTGGGGAGCATCGCGCCGATGTTGGTCGACAGTGATTGCATGTCGAATCTGCCCGGTGGCGTTTTCGTCCCCTCGTCTCATGCGCAAACGACGGTGAAGGACCCATTGGTTCAGGCATAGTCAGCGTGGTATATCCACGTCTATCGAAAGCGATACTCAAGTACAGGCAATGAACACAATCAGGCTGCAGTTTCGAGTTGACAGGGCAGTTTAAGTAAGCGCCAAGATCATCTCGTGACGCATGCACGCAGGTTCGGTATAGCGGTCATTTCGCTCAACTCTACGCCGGGTTGAAATGTTGGAACTCGCCGCTTGCAAGGCTCCATCTTTGACGTGAAAATCTTTAGTGATACAACCTAGCGGTCAATCTCTATTATTTGAATTAATGACGGCTGAAGGAATTTCGGGTAGGCAGACGTCATTCTGTCCTGAGCATCACATCGCGAGACAACGCCATCGTGATTCAGTATCTCGAGAGATGACCATAGCTGTTGTGTCATTTTTAGTTGTATTAGGATGCTTCTCTGCCTCACCACCCGGATAGGTCTCCCAAAGTGGTACAGTGGAAACGAGGCTGTGTATGCGCCTGAAAATCGTCAGAATTTGTCTCGCTGTCATAAAAATGCAATAGGTCGGTTATCCGTACTGTGTCTGTGGTGTCACTTATGAGGTAATGTAGATTATGGAGGACAGGATGTCGTGCCTCATGAAGTTCGCTTCTCGACAGTCGAAATTTTGGGTATCACGTCTTGAAGTTGCTCTCGATCTTTCTCGGTTGGGGTAAGGCCAAATTTCTCCTCAGCCTTGTCGGATATGTAGAGGCCAGCGCCCGCGTACGCCATGACGCCCACGCCAATGATCATGCGCGTCTTGGGCGGTATGTTTTTGAACCACCTATCTCAATGTTAGTGGTAGGAACGTAGATAGTCAGGGTGCGCACGTACTGCCAGACAGCCATGTCGAGATTGAGAAGGTGCACACGCGTTGGTGTCGCAAAGTTCGCGATGACGACGCTGAGGGCTCAGCGCCAAGCCTGGAGCAACTCTCAGACTCGAGCGCGACACGACGTCAGCGCTCACATGTGTAAACTCGTCTCGTACATTCATTCATTCGCATTGGATACCGTTCTTTCATTCACCACACAATAGTCGTCCCGTTCGAGCCAAGCATGGTCTCATAGCTTGGAATCTTGAACATCGATCGCCGCACCTCCGCACCCGCTCCGCACCCTGAGACCACCTGGGCAGATGTGCGCGCTATTACCACCCGCCTCTTGAGCGCCTCCGCCAGCACCATAAGGCCTCTACCACTCTTTAACTATGCCCGGCTTCCGCCGCTGGGGCAAGTCCAAATTCGAGCGGAATCCCGAGTCGTCGTTCAAGCTCCTCGCGGCCATCATCGTCATCACCCTGTACCTCCTCATCAAGGAGTTCCAGAACCCGACTGTTCGAGAGAGGGACATACCGAAGTTCGGCGCACAGATACAACATGCGGATTGGAATGGGACTGGCAAGGCGGATGAGGCACGAGCGAAGAGCGTGCGAGATGCCATGAAATATACCTTTTGGAAGTACAGGGAGAACGCCTGGGGCTGCGATGACATCCTGCCTGTTTCGGGAGGCAACTCGTCATCTAGGAATGGGTGGGGAGCTTTCATCGTGGACTCAGCGAGCACATTGGCACTCATGGGGCTATGGGACGAGCTGGCGCATTCTCTCGAGCACATACTCGCTATCGACTTCAACGAAGCGAAGGACCTCGTCGACCCATTCGAGACCACCATACGATACTTGGGCGGGCTTCTGTCTATTGTGGACATGTATGACACCGGGCTCATTCCGGAAGACGTACTGAGCGAAGAGGCACGCGATCTTGTACTCGAGCATGCTGTCACCCTAGCGGGGAAGCTTGCTCCAGCATATGACACCCCCACAGGCATGCCATGGCCTCGAGTCGACTTTGAAACAGAGCAGGGAGAGCCAGATCCTTCCTTCGTGTTCAGCGACGACCCAACCAAACACGGCTACGACCAACACCCCGCTATAGGCCCTGCGCGAACTGGCTCTTCAATCCTCGAAAACCGCGTCTTGACCAGATTGACTGGCAACCTAACATACACGCAGAACTCGACGAACGCGTGGGCGCCACTTGTATGGTCGAAGTGGAAGACACCGTGGCCAGGCATGGTTGACGCGCCTGTCGACATCATGACAGGAGAGCCAGTGGGCCGCCAGAGGCACTGGGATGGTGGACACGATTCATACTACGAATATCTCGTCAAGATGACGCTCCTAGCACCACCAACAGATCCCCATCTTGGCACATACAAACACCGCTTCACAGATGCGGCGTACTCCTTACGCAAACACCTCAGTTCCCGATCCGCACCAGCGCCTGATAATTACATGCAGCACCTCTACATCGGCCGATACAACAAGGAATATGAAAACCAGCAAGGACATCTCGCTTGCTTCGCACCCGGTACCATCCTCCTCGCATCCAGACTCTACGAAGAACCCTACCTCCGTACCTTTGCGCTCGCGCTCCTCGAAGGCTGCCGCCACTCGTATACCTCCACACCCACCAAGATCGGTCCAGAGACATGGGCATGGATACCCAAATTCGGATACGACGACCCGCTATTTGTCCCCGAGACCGCCCGTCAAGAGCGCGAAGCGATGGCTAGCGGTATCTGGGCACTAGAACCAGCATACAAAGGCCGGCCCGAGTATGTGGAAAGTCTGTTCTACGCATGGCGCATAACGGGCGACAAACGGTATCGCGAATGGGCATGGGAAGCTTTTTCCGCTATGGAAAAGCATTGCAAAGCGCCGTTCGGATACGCACAACTGGCTGATGTGTACGATACAAAGTCAAAGGGCGAGGATAAATGGGTTGATATGCAAGAGAGCTTCTGGGCTGCGGAAACGTTGAAGTATCTTTGGCTTACGTTTTCGGATGTCGAGGTTGCGAGTTTGGATAGCTGGGTGTTTAGCACTGAGGGGCATCCGTTTCGTATGATGCGGTGAGGGGGTCGTCATGACACGGCCATGCATGAAAGCAGAGAAAACATGATCTTACATTAAAGAGAAGGACAACATAACGACGAGAAAGGCTCATGAGAGCCCACCACATGTCGCAAGCACAGTGGAGAGGCACAAGGCTGGCTACCCAGCAACGGCGCAAAGATACCCAAAATCAAATTCGCTTCAACAACAAAACGAGAGCCATTACACTACTTCTTCGCTCCCTACCATCTCCGTCGTTCATCAAATTTCATCGCTCACAGCACTTAGCTTCCTGCACCACTAGCCCCGCCACTGTGTCCACCATCATGCCCTCCACTATCACCACCGTGTCCATGACTATGGCCCTGGTTATGATCATGACTATGCTCATTATCATGCCCATTACTACCTCCACCTCCGTCACCACCTCCATCGCCCCCTACATCTGTAGCATCAGACACTCTATTGCTTTTATACACACTCCCTGATGCACCTCTATACACCCCGCTACTACCGCGGTTATACCTCAGCTTACTGGCATCCGTGTACGTGGGTGGATCGTAGATCGGACTTCTTCGGGATGGTCGTGGGTCGTTAGTGGCGTTAGGATTGATGGCATCAGGGTGGGGTATAGAGAAGGGGTTAGTGGTGGGGGCAGTGATGGGTTTGGGGGTTGATGGTATGCAGCCCATGGTGTTGTGTTTTGGTAGGTCTTGGTGAGCTTGAAGGTTGTAGCGGCTGGGAAGTGGGAAGTGGGTAGTGTTTGAGCATGGAGGAGGGTTGGTAGGGGCGTTTGCTATGAGTCTAGGAGGAGGACATGTGGAGAGTGGCGTGGCAGTAACGAACGGAGAGTGATGGTCAGTCGCTGAATGTTGGGAAAAGGTGAAGTGGTGTCTTTGATATGCGGTTAACGGAAGCGCGCTCTATGCAATCTATCCTCATCGCTACAGCTTGCTGTCGTAGTGAGGTATGTTATTCAATTTTCCCCAGAGACTCAAGATCACGTGTCACTTCTCTTGCGTACCTAGGTACCTAGGTATCCACTGTAACCTAGATACCGTTCTACCATGAAGCCAATGATATCTTTTTCTTTTTGCAGAAATTCAGCAATCCGGTTTCTCATCTTCTATCCATGAGACGAAACAGGGAAATACGACATACGCTCTAACTAATCCTCTACCATCTCGCGTACGGCTTGTCGTCAACCCAGATCTGCTCACTCCTCATAAGATAAGATTAGCTCGCTCCGATCAGCCCAGTTCGTTCCACTTGGTGATTCTGGTACTGCACCCGAAGTTCAGCAGTTTGGTTGAACTGCTGAGGGGTAATTTAGAGGGATGCTACTGTAGGCTTAGCAAGCGCAGATCGACAGGATCGTCATGCGCGATCCAGATGTCATCTTTTGTGCTGTGTAAACATGTTGCTCACGCTCTATATTTGAAGATAGGGAGCAGTAAGTTGGATCGAAATGGTGTTGCACTTCGTGATCTCCGCCACGTGCGGCACAAGAGGCAAAGCACCAACACCATACTACACCATATCGTCAAACAGTACGTCTCTATGCGCATACGAGTGACCCAATAACAGACGCACGATGTTCAGTAACGAACCAGGGTCTTGACGATCGACGCCATGGTACATAGAGAGCTTGGGAGATGGTCGGGTAACGCTCGACGCGACTCCGGCAGGCTCTCGACCCGAGTAAAAGCAAGTGTAGCATACGTACTTGGACGGCAACGTACTTCGGTACTCATCGATGGGACTAGTCAAGATTAGAAGGAGGTGCATGTTGTAGTCTGTCGCTGAGGAAGTGGGGAAATGCAGGTACGAAAAGATAATGCGACGGGCCGATAAAGACGACTACACGGCAGCTTGTTTGACTAAACCACGTAACGTCAGCTGTATGCTGTATTCATTCGCCGCCTTGCTGGAATTCCTTCTGGTCTAGACGTCACTTTCATTTCGCCCTGCTAGAATTTTCAGCTGCGTAGGTTTGGATTGGTGTGGGTATGTCTGCCGGACCTGTTTGCCAAAAGGAATGTAGAGAAGCAAAGAGCACTCTTCATGCAGAACAACTCTAGTTGCAGTAGCAAGTAATAGTCTGCGCCTCAGTGGCGAAGTTCGTCAGGAGTTCGCAGCAGAAGCAATAACTAGTGGTATGCAGGTTGTTTTCCCAGACGTCTCGATGCGATGACCAAATTGGATACGCTGGATACGCGGATAGCAGCCGCGGAGTGAATTCTTGGTGACGAGGTTAGAAAAAGAGAAGCATAGTAGTGAGGTTTTCTGGTGGGTAAAAAATTGCAAAAAAAGACAAAAAACATACAACAGCGGGGATTCCCCGGTGGTCACCCACCCGAGTACTAATCCGCCGGTATCTTGCTTAAGTACCGCTGAGCGAACGGGAAGCGCTGTGTCTCAAGATCCTATGGTCGTATGTGAAAGAAATGGTGTTGTGGCGCTATTATATTGTCGGCATTCGAGAAATTCGACAGAAGCAACTGCGGTGGCTGTTGCGATCGCGCCAGAGTGCATTGGAAAACCAGAACTTGCAGTACTAATAGAGCCAGCACCGTACCTGCGAGATACTTCCCTTGTATATAAGACCGCGTGTCGTTGCAATGACATGCATGCAACCTACCAGGATCGTTGACATGGGTAGCCGATCAATGTCACCGAAGCTTCCTTCGGATACGCCCCGTTCCTTCGGCAGGATCCCGAGCACCAGAACCTGGGGTAGGAACATGCTAGTTGCTAGATCGATGACGACAAATCGGGTGTTTTGGAAGGGAGCCATGTGCAGTGAAGGACGTTTCGCAAGAGGCAACGCTGTCGGCTGGTGGCGTGGACAGTGGCGTCGGGAAACTTCGCTTTAGCCGTGAGTGAAATCCGCTCGTGTAATATGGGATGCTGTATGGCTGCAGGTGTCGCTGCACTAGCAGTGTCGTGTAAACGCTTCCGTTACGGCGGAGGTGTACCTGCGCAAGCTACAGCCCTGAGATGGTTCACGGTATCCTGTGGCTGCGCTTGAGGACAGCGGTGAGCGAGAGCATACTGTGCTTTAGCAAGCTTGATATATCAGCCGTTGCTACTTTACTGCCATGTCATTGCTGATTCTTCCTCTTGAGAAGGTAGCGGACAAACAACGACGACCGCGTACTAACTTCGCGCGGGAACTACCTTGGAACTACCTTGAAATTACCTTGGAACTACCGTCTCTCTAGTGGATATAGGCTGCGGGGTCAGATTGTGCATGGTTGCAGACTACTAAATTGTTGAGTTGATATTGTCGTCATATGTAAGGGCACACCTCTGAGATGGCAGAGTACTGAAGCATCAGCAGCACTCCAAGAGATAACTGATGCGACCGCGTCGCTTTGAAGAGATGCTCAGATTGCAGGCGCGAACAAAGCCTTGCTGCACTCATCAGCCGCAGTCAATAGCCGTGAGTAACACCCGGCATGGCACATGTCCTAACCGAACATCGAAGGAACCGCTTTAGACGTGAGCGTGCGGGTGAGCATGTCCGCATCACTTCGTGCATCTTCTCATGCGAGTCGTGTATACTGCCCCTAACACGACGTCAGCGCCTCTATTCGATCACGTGCACTTCGCAATAACTTACAGAAGTGACTAGCAAATGTGGGGAGTGCTGTCAATCCCCTTGTCGAGAATGGCAAGCGGATGAGGGGCGTAGATATGGCATCAGCCCATGTCGAAAATCAAGCTTTGGATCTAGGGTCCAGGTCGCTAAGGTGAGCCCATTGAAGCAAGGCGCCTTCAGTAGTCGCCGTTCACCTACCACTACACGCCCAATGCTGTTCCGTTTCTCGTGGCAGCCACAGCAGAGAACTCTTTCGACCCCTGCATCTCGATTGCAATTGCAAACTGTGCTTCCGTCGGATCGTCACCGGTGTAGTAATCCACGAATGGCTGTCCGGATCCGGTTAACCACGCCGCAAGCTCAACCGCAACTCAACCGCATCCCGTTATCTTGGAGAGCCTTGTCTAAAATTGGCTTTATAGTTCGGTCACTTCCGTAAACAGCCATGATCGGGACATACCGATGACTCGGAAAGTTGTTGCTTTTGCAGCCAAAATGTGAGGTGCAGCATCTCGGGTCCAGCGCCTTGGTAACCTGGGCTTAACCCCTGTTTGTAGGGTCTTGACAATGACGCCCAAGGTCACTGTACTTGCACGTCTTCCTTTTCATCTGATCCTTCAATAACCGGGAAGAGTACCCGCAGCCGTCGAACCGGTGACCCGTTTGATATACCAGGACTAAAAAGCACAAGAGACCGCGACTGCGCCGAGCGGACCAGTAGACAGTTCTCCCGGTGAACGTCTGACACTGACTTTGAAAAACAAAACAAGGCAGAATTATGTCTCTGCCAACCCTGAGTCGTGCATGCGCGCAGCACTAATGCAATCGTGGTGTGAAGATGCTGCATTAGCGTGCTGGGTGAGGCTGCTCTTTCGCATCCGTACCCGCGATGTCGAATGCGAAGTTCAGCGGCCATTACTGGAAATAGAGGTATTCCGAGCCCCACAAAAGTCCACATGATCGTCATTCCGCACGCTCATCAGCACATGGCATGAGGAGGCATAGCGCCGAGCACACAGGTACCTCGCTCCCTTGACCCCGTTGAGCCCTGAATGAGGCAGTCGACGAGGCAGTCGACTCGTGGGCAGGGAGCCATCACAATCAGAGGCTGACGATGCCCAGCTGTCGGGTTCGCGATTCCTGGACGAAAATCATAATAGAAGCGCGGGCCCCCGCGGCAATGGCTCTTGATTGCGGAGCTTGGTATTCCGCTCAGCTTGCCCTGAGCCGCCACCAGCGCGAAGATGCTTTGCATGCCGGCCACTCTAGTAGCAGTTGTGCCAGTGACGTCGAAATATGTCCGGGGTGCTCGGTGAATCAAACGCGCGAAACCAGACAGAAGGTCCGGTAGGGTGGTTGATGGTATAGGTTAATTGGCGGATGCTTAAGCTCGTTGGCCGGCGCGCGTGAGACGACGCCATCAGTCGATCAGCACCATGCCGCTTCTGGTAATGATAGAGCCATGTATCAGAGGCAATCAGAGCAGACCACCGTGGCAATTGCGCGATTCCTGGAGGCCTGGCAGCAATAGCGGCTAGCTAGGCCATTGGCAATGTCCACAGCTGTTGACCTGGGCGAGTACACGTCCGCTCCAGCTGGGCCAGTCACTGTGATGGATTGGGATGATATGTACGTGAAGACGCGTCGCACACGGAATGTCTTTTGCGCGGAATAAGGTTTGTGTCGTGGGAACAGAAGCATGGCCAGCTGTCGCCCGAGTCCCACGTTCCACTCAGGCTCCGCACACGAACGCAACCTCCACGCGACTGAGGCTGATGACAGCTGCCCAAGCGGCTAGCAGGCAAAGCACGCTTCAGGGTGGAGCAAAGTGTCAAAGAGGTTGCTTTGCCGACGTGCAGTGGGTGGGAGCGAGAAGGGTGAGGATCCTCGGCAAAGCATCGTGGCCGCTTCCGAACTCGGCAGCGCACCAAGTGATTGCAGGCTAGCTCCTCAGGCCGACGTCCCGCCGTCCATCTCTCAACGCTCGCAACCAAAGCACCCCCATCGCTTCGCCAGTCGTGTGTCTATATCGGGCAGATTGGCTGGGAACCCACGTCCAACGCAAAACATCATACCCCCCTCATTAGCCTACCCGGCATCAGATCCGTTGATCAGCCGCCAATTTTCTTCTCCCACTCTCCTAGCGCAAGCCCTTCAATACCCCCGGTCCATTGGCACGCACTCCGACGAGACCTCGCACGACAGCTGCCGAATCGAACTTGACTTCTTGCCCTGCTCTGAACACTCCAAGTCCGTGTCCGCACCCGCTGTTTCTGCATCCGACTCCAGTTGCCCACCCTGATCCAACCCCCATGTACCTTGTCGCTCCCCAGAAAAGTATAGTTCCCATTCTAGTCTAGAACACCTCTGCTCCTATGGCCATTCCATGCCTGATGTAGGTACTGTGGACGCGCTATCATTTTACGTACAGCCTTCCGTACCCACGAACAGCGGCGGGCTTGCCGCTCGCTCCCCTTTTGGCCTTCCCAGCGGCCTCTGACACCTGGTGCGTGCTCCCCACTTCGTTATAACTAACATTGAAGCCCTGGCTCCACATGGCTCCCGTGGGTTGAATGATCGACTCTCCCTGAGTAGATTTGTTCTTGCCTTTGAGCCCTGGATTCCTACAAGACGACACCATCACTTTCATCTTTAACCCAGTCGCCCGTGAAGCTTGACTGCCTCGTCACTGGCGCCCCGCAGGATTCAACCATTCAGATCGGCACTGCTGCGAGGTTAATCGATCTTGGCTCCGTACCCGCTTCCAAGCGGACCAACATCAGCCCGCCGATCTTGTGCCCCCATTCCTCAGGATCGAAGATTACTCAGGTATGTCATCCCAGTCTTACCTCCCTTATATGGCCTTGTAGCTTCGTACTAAGTGCTACAGACTCGCTTGTTGTTACCTCTATCTCTTTACTCGAATCCATGGACAGTATGGCGCCCGCCCCAATCTCGGGAGGCCCGGGCGATGTGTCACCAACAGGCCTCTCAGGGTCTGCTACCAACTCCAAGATGAGAAAGAGGACCAAAACCGGATGTCTCACCTGCCGAAAACGCCGCATAAAGTGTGGTGAAGAGAGACCTACTTGCAACAACTGCATCAAGTCCAAACGCCAGTGCGAGGGCTACAACCAACGAGTCATCTTCAAACCACCGATTGGCGACTGGCCGAATCACCCAGGCGTTGTCAGCACCATCCAATATCACACCTCCATGCTTCCTGGCACACGCAATCAATCATATCGAGGGCCCGAGCCAACTACCGGCATGCAAGAGGGCATGCTTGGTCCAATCCAGCCACGCCCGCACGGTAGCTTCGACTTCTCCCACATGGACGCGAACCAAACTTCAGGGCCTTTGGAACCCCCACAAGCTTACCCTGGAGTGACCCATGGCTACACACACGATCAGGCTTATCAACAGCCTCATCAACAACCTCTGCCATCACCTCTTCACCAACAGCCGCTTTCTTCGCCAAACCACCCTCCACATGGTCATACGCCTACCGCTTCATATTTCCCGCCCCCTCAGTCTATGCACACCAGCCCACAGACACAGTATAGGCACGATTCACACGGCACATTTCAACCGCCCATTCAATATACCCAGAGCGCGCCATATCCACCAGTCTCGGTTCCTTACAGCCACGAACCCGCTATGAAAGCCGCAGTCCCTCAGCCCCCGCCACACTATCCACAATCCTACCGGTCTGATAGCCAACAAGCCGAAGGTTCCTATCGGGACTATTCGAGTGTATCACCGCGAAGCGACCAGTATCCTCACTACACGGAAGCGCCACCGGGCATGCAAAGATATGATGGTCATCCGCATGCTCCCGTACACCCTCCGCAAGGAGGCCCCCCGAGCTTCAGCCACGTTGGAACTCACAATTACCCAGCAGCAGTTTCTCACGCTGACTTTAGTCACGCAAGCTATCCTCCTGTGCAGATGCCCATTCATGATATAACCCCAGATGTAAAGTATATGTCTCAGCCTGTCCTCGGTATGTCTCGTGTCTAGTTAAAACCTCATATACCCCAATGACTATCGTTATTCTCTTCGTGTCCCAACCCATTGTCAATCCATAAATTCGTGCATGTCTTCTAAGCCTGGGGTTCCTTAAGTCACCCCGGGTGCGACAGCACGCTCCTCTTTATTATCTGTACATGTCCGTGAATGTTTCCAGGCTGATCAGTGGTGAATACAGACCAACCTACCGCCGTATCACAAAAGCAAAGGCCTCAACCGCAACTTCTCCTCGGCGGATTCGATATCGACGACCACGTCAGTCCTACGCAGGTCCTTGACGAAGCTGCGATCGAAAACGAAGACGACGACTACTGGGACGTTCAATCAGACGAAGAGATGTTTGAAGCAGAAACAGTCGAGGATGAGCAGGCTCTGCTTGCGAGCAAGGAATTCAGCAACATCCGTCGCATACACCTTGAGAACTACAATGAGCTTGGAATCAGAAGATACGATGCGTTCTTATACGACGGGTTACTGTCGCACTATAGACCGGAGTATGCAGCAAGCCCCCTGCGCAATCCCAAGACTGCGAGGGTTTTCGCGCACTACATTCATGTGGTAAGTTTGACGGGATCGTTAGACTGTGATCTACCGAACTGGGCAGTGTTTACTAACATATCATAGACCGGACCTACACTGTCGATGTACGAACGAAATCCCCGAAACCCTACCCTCATCTTCGAAAGCACTACACACCCAGCTCAGCAAGGGCTCTGGACACATACATTACCTTTGAAGGCTCTAAGCCACCAAGGTCTTCTACACGCCATGCTAGCCCTTGCGAGCCTGCACATTGCGAGACTGCAAGGTGCTTCTATAACACCGTCATACAAACACTATGCATATTCACTTAAACGCCTCGTGCGCTCTCTCGGCAACCCTACAAAACGTCTATCAACAAACACACTAGCGACTTCCTTGCTCCTGGCCTTCTACGAAGTATGGACCGCAGAGCACGTAAAATGGGGAACACATCTCGTCGGTGCCCAGCGCCTGATCACCGAGCTCGACTTCCGGTCACTTACGCGTGAGTACAGACGAATGCGAGCAGCGCAAACTGCGATGGAACGGCAATTCCCACATCAGAATCCGGAGATGCTGTTTGATCAACGACAGTTCGACCAACGGCTCAAAGACAGCGCTTTGATGCCAGATCAAGGTCTTGTGAGCACGATAGTGGGGAAGAAAGTCAACTACGATGACTTTGGAATGGTGTTTGAAGATAATGGCGCAAGACACGACGCGCGGCAAAACATACCCGTGAAATTGGATCTGCAGAGCTACGAGACGCTTCAGGATATCTATTGGTCATATGCTAGGCATGATGTTTATCAGAGCATTGTGAGCGGCCATCGTCTTATGTAAGTAACTCCGGTCTAGATCTAGAACTTGCGACTGACATCAAGCAGTAACCCCTACCGCAAATGGTCCGATTGTCCTCCAAGAGCACCACTCGGTCGAACCGACGCCCTTTATGGCTCCCACGATCACATCATCCTCCTCCTAGGTCGCATCGCAGACTTTACAGTTCGAGACCGTACTCGCAAACTTCGACAGGTGGAAGCGGATGGTGGATGGCGACCTCGCCCGGGTATGCCTGGTTTTGGCAGTATGGGGCCACCTCCCGGCGGCCCACCTGGTCAACAACGGATGCATGCGGGTTCTGGAGGGCCTCCACCTCAGATGCAAGGTCCGCCGCTAGGATGGAAAGGACCTCCACCACCAGGATGGATAGGGCAAGGACCACCACAGCCACCACCTGGCTTTGGCCCACCACCCGGATCGACTGGAGGACCACCCCGAAGCCAACCACCACCCATGCCCAATTTCTACGGCATGGCGCCCTCCGCAGGCCCCGGCCCCATCCTCTCCAGCTACGAAAACCCAAACTACGAACGCTCACCCCCCACCCCCAACGTACCCAACCCCCAACACGCCGACCTACCGACCCTATACGAGAAAGCAGTTTCGGAATGGGAAACCATAATGGACGCCCACACATCCGTCTTACGAGTTCTAGAACAGAGCGAAGGCTTTGCTCCATTACCAGAAGACACCTACCCACCACCAGTACCAGGAACCCAGGCACAGGGCCGAGGAAATATGACGCCCTTCGGCCCAGCCATCCTCCACAGGAGCTACGACATATCCATCCTATGGGGCCTCGCCTACCTCTCCAAAATCATCCTTTTGAGATCCCACCCTGGCATGCCACCCGCCGCGCAAATGGCCGCCGGAGTCTGCGCCTCCGTCACAGCACCTTACTGCATGCTCATTGGCCGTATATGGGCTAGCGTCAGCATACCCGTTACATCAGACCTCTCCCCTTTCCTCGGCGCCGTGCTAACAGAATCAACACTCTCCCTTTTCTTCGCTGGAATCACGTTCCAGGACCCGCGACAGCGCGAGTGGCTTATTACCCGACTGCTCGAAACGGATAAGAAAACGGGGTGGGCGAGCGCGGGCATTATTGCTAAGGGGTGCGAGACGGCGTGGGAGAAGGCGGCGGAGATGGGGAGGGGGCCGCCGTATAAGAGGAGGACTAAGAAGGTGCAGCCTGTGGATAGGGAGGAGGTTGGGGTGGAGGCTGGACGGGAGGGTGTAAAAGGGAAGGAGAGGGAAGAGGGGAGGGTGCAGGAGATTGGTGAGACGAGGTTTGTGGTTAAGAGTCAGAGGCCGCCTTGGGCTATGAATTTGTTGGGGACGGAGGAGGATCTTAGGGTTGGGATGGAGAGGTTTGGACTTTGATGGGGAGGAGGGATGGGATGGGGTGGGATGGAGGAGAGAAAGAGACAGATTTGGGTGGGTGAATCGAGCCAAGAATACAAGAGGAGGAGAGGGCACACGGGAAGCAGATCGCGTAGCACCTGGTCAGGTACTCATCGAACGCGCCAGAAGCACAGAATTCCGAACCGATCAAGAACGCAAGGAACGAACATCGCCAGCTTTATCAGCATACCGCAAACCCGTCTCGAAAGACCACGCGCAGAGAACCCCTCTGCCCTTTCATCACCCGTTAGGGAAGAACAGGACCTACACG
Organism: Alternaria ethzedia; assembly: GCF_023757985.1. Lineage (NCBI taxonomy): Eukaryota > Fungi > Ascomycota > Dothideomycetes > Pleosporales > Pleosporaceae > Alternaria > Alternaria ethzedia. The sequence goes on from NW_026056228.1 coordinate 229,894, forward strand.
CCACACGCGCACCAAAACATACCAACTTCCCAAAACGAACAAAGCACGACATCGCCTCAATGTCTAGCCCTGCATCCGTTGATATCAGAGCATAGAACCCAACCCACGACAACGCCACGTCTCTTATCCGAAAGCTCTCACATACACCTCTTCCTGCGAGCAACATCCCGTCATCCAGCGAACTTGCCTTTCCCTTTCCTTTCCAGCGACACTCACACATCACGCCTAACGCAATAACGACTCATTAAGAACCCACACAACACAACACAACACAACACAATACAATACACCCATCATCTTAGAAAAGAACAAGAAACCTTGTCAGCATCGCGGAGGCTGAAACATCCGTCACTTTGAAGTTTAGAAAGCGTGGGAGGAAGTCTGAGGTTTGAGGGAAGTCTCTGGTACAGGACAGCCCATCGTCTGACACCGAAAATATACGTTATCTTGTTATCTTGTTATCTTGTTATCTTGTTGTCATGTTGTCAGGGCGATGGGCATATATAGTGTAGATAACCTTTGCATATAGAGACCACATTAGCGTACCAGATAAGGCATTCCGTGATCTGTCTGTTTTTGTTGACATCCATGGATCGGCCCCATCGGCTGGGAATACCAACCTAGTATTTACTAACACACAGACAGATCTTCCGAGGAAACATCGAGATTGAGTGCGAAAGGCATGCGAGCTTTGAATGAAACCGTAAATTTGTCTACATATGCCGCGCCCAAATGAAAGACCCCAAAATCGCGCCTGCTCGCTGAACATGAGTTTTTGATATCTTTGATGACTCGTGTTGCCGATGGGATGGATGGATGCCACCAAACGCCTCTCTTCCTTTCTTTGAAACACCCAGCAAGAATCATGTCGTGTGAAAGATCCAGATGAAACAAGGATTATGCTGCGTTGCCGTGTGATCTTAATTATGCCAAAAAAAACTCCGATATTGCGCCCAACCCCGTAAGTCGTCGCGTTCGCGCGACGGCTTCTTTGCCTCAACTACTGCCGTTTCCTCATCGTGTTTAGAAGAAGTAGTAAAGGAACCCTCCACCGGCAGTCATGAAGACACCGAACCACCACCATTGGTCAGCCCTGACGGCGCCGGTTGTTCGCGCGTAGATGACTTCGTGGTTCATGGGTAGTTCGCCGCGCTTGGAGTTCTTGGATGCGGCGGTTTGGGTGACGAGGGGGTTGAGAGTCGTGGTGGGGAGCATCTTGGGTGACTTCATGGCGAGGTAGAGAGGCATCATGGGGGCGCCGTCGGATTTGAAGAGCGTGATGCGCGGGGTGCCTACGTGGTACTGGTCTGAAGCGACGTATTCGTATTGCTGTAGGGAGAGGTTAGTATGGCACATTCGGGTGCTTGGCAGGTATCTCAACATACCTTGAACTTCTCGGTCGCGTTGTATCGGGTGTAGACGGCGGTCTTGTACTGGCACGGGTCGGAGTATAGTTGTCTGCCGTCCACCTTGATGGGCTTGAGGACGAGGCCGCCCTGTGCCGTTTTCTCGTAGCTTCCGTGTTGCCATTGGATTATGCCCTGGGGGCATTTGGGATTGGTGGCTGTAATGCTTGTCAGCGAACGCTCTGCTATTCTATGGTGTCTGTCCCGGTAGTGTTGGGGTGACTGCGGGCAACGTACGATTTGCGATTGCGCGATAGTATGCAGATTCAAAATGGCCATCCGCGGTAAAGGAGTAGCTGATGCCGGTGTGCTTGGGCTCGGTGAATTTCTCGTTGACAGGGTCGTAGAAGTCCTATGCGGGTGATTAGTCTTGTCTCCTCTGCGAACGTCGATAGAAGCGCATACAGGTCCGGTCATGGTCGAATTTGACTTGCTTGTCCATGTGCCGACGAGTTCTGCAGGAAGGGCAGCAGTTTGGGCTTGCGCATGCAGGACTGCGACTCCTGAGAGCAGTAGGGCGGCTATCCGTGACAACATGATGCGTGCGGTGTGTGGGTGTTGGCGTGAGAGAACGAGTGTGGACGGTCGGTGGTGTGCGGAAGCGAGCGTGGGTGCGCGAAGGCAGGAGGGCGTAGGGGTGGTGGATAGATGAGGCGGGCGTGGGTGGTTGTTGAGGGAGGATGTTTGGGAATGTTTGAGTGTCGCCGCCTCCTGGCTTGGGTCCAATCGACAGGGATCACGCGGCTACTTGCAGATCATCACCGGCCTCCGGTGGGCAAGCCCGACATCCTCGCCCGCACCCGCTGCGGATCTTTTAGCTGTTTGGGTCCTCCTTTGCTTTGCGACGACTCCCTATATATTTGCCGGTGCGATCAGGACATCTGTTGCTCTCTGCTGCAACCCATCTCAGTACCACAACACCAGATACGACATCCGGAGTACCGGCGCTATCTTTGTACACTTGGAACGCCGTTACGCTTGCAATCAAAAGACGCTATGGCCGCATCACTAGCAGCTGTCAAGAAGGAATTGCGATCCAAGATTAGGGATATCTTAAAAGGCCTTCCCGAAGCGGCTGCTGCTACGCAAAGTACGTCATGTTTTGGTCTTGTTGCCGCTTCTACTGATGCTCCCAAGCATCTAATGCAACCAAAACCCTCCTGTCCATGCCCGAGTACAAGGCGGCGCGCAGAATAAGCGTCTACCTGTCTATGCCGGGCGGTGAGATATCAACAAGCGAGATCGTGCGCAATGCGTTTGATGAGGGCAAGAAGGTTTTCATTCCCTACACCTATAAATTGGACGCACCCAAAGATGGCCAGCCAAAGTCCATCATGGACATGGTAGAGCTGCAGTCGATGAAAGACTTTGAATCCTTGGAACCCGACAAATGGGGTATTCCAACACCGAGCAAAGACTCCATATCGTCACGTGCAAACTGCTTTGGTGGTACCGGCATCACGAATGGAGAAACCGATGGTCTAAGTGCCGGCCTTGATCTGATCGTCATGCCGGGTATGGCTTTCGACTCGCAGTTCGGCCGGCTGGGCCACGGCAAAGGTTTCTACGACTATTTCTTGACGCGCTGTCACCAGATCTCGCGCATGCCTTTTCGCGGTAAGAACTACTGGTATTGTGTATTTGGAGGGCTAACTAACCAAGTTGAAGTTGGCCTCTCGTTAACAGAGCAGTTCCTGCCACCAAACGAGTCGGTTCCCATGGACGCCTCTGATTTCCGCCTGGACGCCTTGATCACTGGTGATGGCGAGCTCCGTCGCGTGGAGCCTTGATATCGTCCCACAAACTTTTGCATGAGATCGTCCGCACTACATGGCCCAGTCTTCCTCCCAGCCTGGCGTATGCGCCGTGTCCATTATATGTCTTTGCGACTGTGCGGGGGTGAGTTGGCGTTCGCGCTTATTGGAGTTGCTGGATGAGAGAGATGTTGTCGCCCTTCAACAGGATCTGGCCGACATTGCGCCTCTCCTCTGGTGTATCCTTCTTCGCGAGGGTGACTTCGATAGCGTCGTCGATAACGAGGTTCATGAATTCGTCGAAACCCTACACTACTATTAGCAGCAGTCATATCAGGTAGTTAGGCACTCGTACCCTCAGCTTTCCCTCAATGCGCATGCCCAGGTTCTCATACAGCCATACCGAGATGGTCGCCCGTGATTGCAGGAGCTTGAAGATGAAGTTGATAGGAGGAAGGAGAACTGCAAAGTTATTAGCTGCTGTCGCGGCGCATGCATGTGGGAGCTGTCGTACCCTTTCCTCCACCGCGGCCTGCACAAGTTAGCTAGTCGTCGTCAAACAGCGCAGATATACTGACCACCACGTCCAGTCATTGTGAAGATTTAAATGCGCGTCTCCGGTAGTTCTCGTAGTCGTAGGGGCGGAGTCGGGGCGCAATGTGGGGAGAGGCTCGGAGGAGAGCTGTGGTTGCAGGAACATTTCTGGCGCGACCTGAGCGGTCACAAACGCCTTGGCACCAACGTGGGGATCTTCGTGCTGCTTTGACTATGCGACGAACGCAACTTCCCGTCTCCGAACAAACTCACCACCACCACAACAACTGCCGCCCCGCCTACCTCCTCTCCGCTTGCACCTTCCTTCCGCTGCACCCTGGTAATAAGTCAGTTGATGCGCGCAATATAATCCACGCCCCGCCGCCTTGCTCCGAGCAGTATCCGCATCCGTCCCCCCACTACCACGCCCAATTCCCTCACCATGGCTGCCAACGGACAGCAGGTCTTCGACCCCGTGCTGGCGGCGCACAACACCATGTCGTCGCAGGCGGATCGCGCGCAGAAAGAGCAGGCACATCAGTTTCTGGAGCAGTTCCAGAAGTCGGTACGTAGCATGGGTACGCGTTCACGAGCATGAGGGGCTGATATGTGACAGGAAGAGGCATGGACAACCACACTGGCTATGCTAGAGGCAAACTCAGCAGATGCCGCTGCCAAGCTTTTTGCTGCTACCACACTCAAGGGAAAGGTGAGTCGTCACTACTCCGTACTCGAGCTGTTCTAACATGTCAGATCGTATACGACCTCCACCAAGTGCCTCGCGCACAGCTGCCAGAGCTCCGAGCATCCATCATGCGGAATCTGGCGACATTCCACGCCGGACCCAAGCCCATACGTCTGCAGCTATGCGTGTGCCTGGCGAATCTGGCCATACAGATGACCGAGTGGAAGGATGTCCTCAAAGACGTTGTCAACGCCCTCGGCTCAGATCCAGCAACGCTCCCTTGCGTCTTGGACTTCCTCCGCGTTCTCCCCGAAGAAGTCACGCATGGACGCAAGATCGCTCTCACAGTACGTCCGAACGAGCCGCGCCCCGTCATCAGCCCACGGCAACTATTCCCCGCGGCGTCGACATATGATAGTAGAGTTGTAGTCTAATATGTGGTGGTCAGGAACACGAGTTGACTATGAGGACGGCCGAGTTGATCGACGACAACGCCCAACAAGCCCTGGAGCTTCTCATACGATATGGCACATCTTCCCGTACGTCTACAGCCTTTCTTTCAATCCACTTTCACTGACTTTGAACAGCCGCTGCCGCGCAAAACCCACAGTTACTAAACTGTATTACTTCCTGGATACGCGAGATACCACTAGATGCCATCATAAACTCTCCCCTTCTCAAGATCATCGTCGAGGATTTGTCCCTGGATGATCCATTTGAGGCCGCTGTTGAGTGTTTGAGCGCCCTGATCGCGGAGACCAGAGATGTCGACGAGACCCTCCAGTCGATAATGGTGCTCTACCCGCAGGTCATCAACCTCCAAACCAAGCTCGCAGAGGCAGCTCAAGAGGAGGATACAGAAAAGTTCAAGGGCATCGCCAGGATATTCGCCGAAGCTGGAGAATCATGGGTCATTCTTATCGCTCGCCTGCCGACTGACTTCCGCGCCCTGGTACAAGCCATACTTGCGACAGCTGCATTGGACAAGGAGAGGGATGCCATATCTCACACGTTCAAGTTCTGGTATGATCTTAAGCAGTATCTCACCATCGACAAATATGCCGAAGCGCGCAACCAGTGCATGGATATCTACTCTAAGCTGGTAGACATCATGATTGGTCACCTGGAGTTCCCCAAGCCGGAGTCTGGCGACGAGAAGGATCTGTTCGAGGGCGATCGCGACCAGGAAGAAAAGTTCCGCGAGTTCCGTCATCAGATGGGCGATGTGCTGAAGGACTGCTGCGAGGTCATGGGCGTCGTCGAGTGTCTTCAAAAGCCCTACGACCTCATGCAACAATGGGTGCAAACATATGGCGCTCAGGCCAGTGCAAACAGCGTGCCCGAGTGGCAGAAGCTGGAAGCGCCTTTGTTCGCTGTTAGGGCTATGGGTCGCATGGTACCTCCGGACGAGAACATAATGCTACCTCGCTTGATCCCCCTCATCGCAGGTATACCCGACCACCACAAGCTACGCTTCCAGGCTGTCATGGCTCTGGGAAGATACACCGAGTGGACTGCACAGCACCCCGATACGCTTCAGTTACAACTGGATTACATCATGGCAGCCTTCGATCATTCTGCCAAGGACGTAATCCGAGCCGCTGCGCTATCATTCAAATTCTTCTGCAACGACTGCGCGAGCCTGCTGGTCAACTTTGTTGGCCCTCTTCAACAATTCTATGCGAAGAACCTCAACAAATTGCCGATCAGCAGTCAGGAAGAGATTACAGAAGGTGTCGCGTCAGTAGTCGCTAGGGTACCCAACGATCAGCTTCTAGCAACACTCAAGCTCTACCTCGACCCGGTCATGGCTCACCTCATCGAAGTTGCGCGTCAAGCAAAGGATGAGGCGGATCAAAAGCTAATCGCCGACAAGATCAATCTCTTGACCATCTTCTTCGAGATGGTCAGGCCAGAGATTCCAGCCGGTCAAGAACATCCCGCTGTCAAGTACTGCCAAGAGATATTCCCTACTCTCGCTAACATGATCACGCACTTCAACGCAAGCATACCTATCCTCGAACGTGTCTGTCGATGCTGGCGGTACATGGTGCTCTCCTACCGTACAGCCATGCGTCCACTCCTACCAGATCTCGCGACTAAGTTGATTGAGGGCTTCGACAAGTCAAGGCAGGGTTGCTTCCTATGGGCGACGGCGTCGATAGTGCGAGAGTTTTCGCAGGGTGTAGACGATGTCGACCCAAGTCTAGCAAACGACGTCTACCAGTTCTACGAGCAGCAAGCGAAGACCTTCCTACGGATACTGAGCGACCTGCCCCCAGAGGAGCTTCCTGACCTCATCGAGGACTACTTCCGCCTTGCTGCCGACATGGCACTCTACTTTCCCTCAGAATCGATCATGTCGCCACTCATGGACACTGTTCTCCTTGCAGCCTGCAGTTCCCTGACACTGCTCAAGGAGGATCCCATCATCGCAGTGCTGCACTTCCTACGCGACTTGCTTGGATACGGTCGCAACTCGTCGCCCTCATCTAGCTTCGACAACACGCGTCACGAAGTGCCCGAGCAACTGCGGAACCGCGTCAAGCAACTTGTCATGGGTGCTGGCGTTCAACTAGTCCAGCGCATCATGACTGGCATGATGTACAGCTTCCCTGAGGGCTGCTTCGCGGACTCTTCTGGCGTGCTCCTCGACCTGTTCGAGCTTATGCCTGAGCAGGTCGCTCAGTGGGTAGCTAGTACCGTTGGCATGTTACCCCAAGGCAGTATCACACCTCAAGAGAGCGAGCGATTCCTAAATAACATTCGACAACGTATCCAAACTGGCGATGTCAGGATGATAAGGACTATCCTACAAGACTTCACCACTAGTTACCGACGCCGGAACGTTGCGCCCCGCGAAGGCCTCGGTAGACTGGAAGCTTCGCGGTTCAGGTTCTCCGGTTAGATGCTGGATGCCGAAGCACGAATTCTGTTCCAGAACGTGGACGCGCGGAAGCCTACAGAGCCACTCACACGTTCTGCGCTTCTTCTCCACACGGTTCAGTCTAACGCCTCCCGGTTTCAGTAACATAGTGGTGGTGTGTTTGGGTGCGTGGTGTAGTGTGTATCGAATAGCATAATTGTACTTGAAGCGTTAGTGTGTGGGCATTTGCATGGAAGATCGGGACACGGAAGGACAGGATACCATCGGTGGAACAGAGTGGGGGTTATTGTTCAGATCTGCTTAGATACCGTTTACTTCTATACTTCACATCGTTTCGTCATCGCCGGTTGGCTACTCTTGGCCATATGACGTGATTTCAGTAGTTTGACGTTCACTCCTGCACTTCGAGTGACGTCGGGCAGCGCTCCTTCTTGGCTACCAATGAGTGTGCAAGACGTCGATCGGGTGGCAGCGACGACATATCATGGCCCAAACAAACAACAACTTCGCCATACCAGCTTCCGCGTCACTCACAATTTGGTCTATTGCTGAGCGCTTACCAATACCTAGGCACAGCCTTTCGGCTATCGAACAGCATCCTCTCTGAGCACCTATCACCTCAGTGTCCATCTCATCCTTTGGCCCACCGCCAGCAACACTACCTTGAACACCTGTTACCACCCGGCACACGCTAGCTCGACCTTCTCCGCTTCTCCCATATACCGTTACAGATCTGTATCTTCATCTGAAGTTCGTCGGCACCGAAGGTGACCACTCCACGTTAGGTGCGCGCCAAGTTTCATGGTGAAGGTCGTGAGATGAGAGTTGACAGCAGACTTCAGCAGGGCCGATTCGCGAACGTAACAACGTTCCCATTTACCTGCGGTACCTGCGCACCTCCAGCCTGGTATTGGCAAGAACAATATCGGCAGAGCCTAAAGCTCGCAACCATACAAGAAACGACCATCCTGGATCCCCCATACGGGCGACCCGGCCTAGCGAGAGCTAACTCCACAGGATCCGGCACTAGACCCATCTCGATCAGATCAAGCACGTCGAGCGCATCACAAACTTCTACCCAAACTTCAAGCCGGTCAAGGAGACACTCGCAGCCAGCTCTTCCTCCAACCCTTGCGGAGAGAATTGCACTAGGACCTCAGCTTAACCCATATCATAGCAAGAACCCTCATCGTCTAGACCGATATACCAGCGTTCGGGACGTCTATCTTGCTAGACAGGAGCAGCGCACGAAAGAAGCCGCACACCAGGAAGAGAGACTCCATCAACTTCGGCTCGAAAAGCGCAGGGGTACCCGCCAATTCGACGGTTCAAGATCAGCTGGAACTTCACCAGCCCTGAGTCGAACAAACTCGAATTCAGATCTCACTCGAACATCTTCCCTCAAGAACCTTGCCAGAGAACTGACGACATTCGACAAGTTCGGACCTATCAGGCGCGCAGACACGGGTGACTCTACCGCATCTTCATCGGGACAGTCGAACAAATCCAAGAAGTCGAACCTCTCTCGGGTATTGACGGCTGACCGCTATGATCGAGACGCTCAAAGAAATGAAGCACGGCAAGAGCGGCAGTTACGAGAGCCTGGCGCTGGAACGAACGGCGAGTCAGATTCTCCATCGCATGGAGGACAAAGACTCGGAGGACTCTCTGGAAAGCACACGGACAAGAGTACTCGGTCTGTATCTTTCGCGGTTTCTTGCGATAGAAACAGATTGACTGACCTGTTATAGCGAACGCGCGCGCGATATATGGACCGAATCGTTGTCTAGACGTGATAAGTTTCGCTCCGACTTCCTCAAGAAAAATTGGAGCTTGCATCGTCGAGCACAATCCTTCGAGTAGATCCTACGTACACTGCTGCTCTGCGAAAGAGGACTCAAGGCTCGGTGCCATGGAACACTTGCTCGTCATCACCGAAGATCTGCTCCAGCGACTTATGGACGCCGAGGGCATCACGAGTAGTGGATGGTTGCCCGCCACGCCACAGTCACATCATGCAGCAATGTATGGGAGTGCGCCGGGAAGTGTAGCGGGTGGAGGTAGTGTGGCAAGCAGTGTGCAGCCGAGTCGAAGGGGCAGTGCTCAACCACAGGAGTAAGATCACCCTTCCTACGATCTCCGACCCTTGTATACTCACAAAACATAGCCTCCTCATCGACTGCGCGCAAGGCTCACCACAGTTAATGCAACAATCACCTCAGTTCTCACCGCCCGCCCAGTCGATACCTGCCCAAACCCCCTTCGTCAACGACTTCAACACGCCCTGGTCGCCTCACCACATCCAAAAGCCCAAGCTCCCTAGAGGCAGCAGTGACACGGTCTTTCACACCACGGCCAACACTCCCAAGCCAGTCGTCCAAACGATCCCTAGGACTAACAGCGATATTATTCAGCAGCCTAAGCCGGTGCCAATCGGCCAGTTTCAGGGTCCTGGAAGAGGCAGGGTGCAATGGAATCTGGGCTCTGAAGGATAGAAGAGTCGGGTCTTGAGTCATCGGCTGGTCGGGGTCAGAGAGATGATGTGATGGATGCTGCATTTCTTCGAACTGGGGGAGGATGGTTGGTCTTGTTGGTTAGAGTTATTCTTATTACGCGAATGCTAGTGTTTTGAACTCCGCGTAATGGTGCACTGATGATGGGCGATGTGTGAATCCGAGTTCAAAGCGAGCACTCTATCATTGATATTCATGAGAAGCAGCTTCGTTTGCATTCACAAACGATAGCTGTCGTCCAGCACGGAGAGACCCATATCTACAGATATCATAGCCCGTGAAACCACCCCCGAACGCCAAATTGCAATGATCATATCGCCATCACAAATGTCCTTCCCGTGCACTTAAGCCTTCTTAGCGAACTCCACGCGGAGAATAAGATGTCCGAAACCGACTGATCACAAAAGTTAGCAACAACACCCAAAACCACAGGCTTATCCAAAAACTTACATCCATCCATCTTCTCACACGCCTTCGCGGCATCCGACCGATCCGCATAACTAACAAACGCAAAGCCCTTGGCGCGACCCGTCTCCCTGTCCTTGGCAAGGAAAACACGAGTAACGTGTCCGTACTTGGAGAACATGTCGCGCAGATCTTGCTCTTCGGCGAACTCAGACACGTTGGTAACGCGCAGAGTAGCGCTATCGTCGCGGTCGAATTTGCCGCCCATCTTCTCGCCTGCGCCAGCACGGCCACGCAGATGAGGAGGAACGTAGCCGCCAGAGCCGGTGCCCAGACTACCTCCTGCACCGCCGGGCGCATCGTCTGGCATTTCCGCGGGGGCGACATCGCCTTCGGGGGCCATGGTGTCCTTGAAGGGACATTTTGTGGTGAAATGGTCGCCCTGGCAAATACGGCACTTGATCTTCGCGTTCTTGAGCTCTGCCTTCTTCTTCGCTTCGTCGCCCTTATCTTCGTTGCTGGCTTTCCAGTTGGAGACGGGGCGGAAGGCGATGTTTTCGGCGACGGAGACGGTGTCTGTTTGTGGGCCGGCGGGCTTGCCCTTTTCTTGTCCGAATTTCGCCCATTGCTTTCGTTCGGCGACGCGGGGGTTTACGATTTGCTTTACGACGGTCTTCTTGATGCGCCGTGTTGTCTTGTATTTCTTGCCGTCTTCGCCGATGCGGTAGGAGATTACGGTTTCGGTTCCGTCTTTGTTCTTGATGACTTGTTGGGGTGGGAGGGAGGTGAGAGAGTCGTTCTCATCTTCTTCTTCTGCCCAGTCGGTGCGGCTGTAGTGGTATTGTCAGCTTGACGCTCTTTAGCCCAGAGAGGTGTGTGTAGAAGCTCGCGGCTTGGTGTGCAGTATGGGAGCGATATAGGAAGGCTGTAGGCGTGGGAATCCGGAGAAAAGGTGCGCATAAACTCACCCTGCTGTTTTGGACATATTTGCGGTTGTGGTTGTGTTGTTGGGGGTGTCGGGTCGGTAGGTAGTCGGGGTCCCTTATGATACAGAATGTGAGAAGTGGCGGCGGCCGGTGGGGCAATTCAATGTGTGCGGTGCGCCGCCAAGATTTCGCGCTAATAGGTGTTGCGACTCATCACTCCCTTTCACCAACTTTCATCCAAACATGGTACGCTCGAAAAGCTCCGTTGAATCCTCGAACAGACAGTCACTTTCTTGTCGATTACACGGAGGGCTGTGCCTCTTGTAGGCTGGTGAGTTATTGTCAAGTGATTTGCGCAGCTTCATGTCTACCTAGGTATGGCGACATCAGGAGTCAGTCATGAACTGAGTCACTGTTCATGCTTAGGCATAGTATGCTAGAATCAATCACAGTCAGTGATATTACTTTAGTAGCTCTAGTTTTCAGTTCCCGATACGCTCGTGAGTCACAGCAGTAGCTTGGGCAAGTTGCATTAGTAGAACCATACTCAAGCAAAGAGCATGTGAATTCGATGTCTTTGTGGCTTTGACCCCATCGCATACAGCGTTCTACTCAGGTAGCTATAGGTTTGATCTACTTGGCTAGAGGTAGTAGTAGGATGTCTCTACTAACTGTTGTAAGCATGCGTAACTTTGCATTCATACTATTAAGCGGTAACGATACTAGGGCGATATGACTGAGGAAGTGTGTGCGAATGAGAGTGCGCTGGGCGATTGTTACACCATCCTGATTGCTGTCCAGCGTATAGCAAGCCTCGACGGCCCAGCGCTACCTCTATAGAAGTCTGGAACGCTGAACGCATCACCAACTACTTAAGTATAATGTCCACTAAACACAACATCATGAACGAAGCAGAACAAGCTGAAACCTTTCCTTTTGAACGTCTACCACTGGAACTACAGAGACGCGTCCTCAGCTACGTACTTCCTCAATCCCAGAGCATAAAGTTCAGATGGGGCCCATATCCCGAAGAACCCAACTACAGACCGAAATGGATCATCGAGACGCGACCAATAGGCGCCGTACTTCCTTGGGAGAACCATCATGAAAGGGAAACAAACGGTAACCAGCACATCAGCAACAGGCTATCCGACTATGCCGCTTTGATACGCGTGAAGACGTTGGCACAGGAAGCGAAAGGTAAGCTACAAATCCCTGGATTGAGGCCCCAGAGTCAGAATATGAACTCTCCCCCTCCCTCCCTCCGACCTACTCCCCACAACCCAGCCCTTCACCCTCTAACAGCAACCCCACAAGCCCTCTTCCTCCACACCAACGAAATCACCCTCGTCATCACCTCTTCACAATACACCTCCGAACTGCACTTCGGTCCTTTCAAAATGCATCCCCGCCGCCTCAACGTACACACAATGCGTGATATAGAAAACCTCCGCATCATCCTGAACATCCGTTCGGGGGATAGCACGGCTGCGCCGTGTAACCGGCTACGGACGCGCTTACAGCAGATCATCACGCAACTTACTCTTCACGCCGAGGACAAAGATCAAAAGTCTCTGTTGAGGAAGCTCGAGATCAGTGTGGCGGTTGATACTCTTGATCTTGTGGATGTGAAGGAAGTCGGGATGGAAGATGTGGATGACGGACCTCTTGGGTATCTGGGTGCGATGGACATGGCTGGGTTCATGAAGCGAGCTCCCGAAACGAATCCTTATGTACCGCATTTTATGTTCGCGCTTGAACCACTCATGGAACTTTTCCCTAGGCTGATAGTTGAGAGTGTGAGGGTGAGAGGTGCGCCTAGCTGGTTTGCTAGGTGTCTTGAACTTTGTGTAAGGGGTCAGGGTGGTGAGTTAGTAGAGTTGGACTGGGGGTGTGATATTGTGATGAGGCAGGTTGGTGTGGGTGTTGCGAGGAAACGCCGGGTTAGTGTTACGAGGAAGATGTGGATGCAGCCGGTCTATGACTGGAGGCGGTACGCTGAGGAGAATGGAATCGAGGTTGAAGACTGAGGTAGGTAGACTTTAGAATGTAGGAGATCTGCAAAGCATGCTGATTATGCTTGATTGAACATGTCATTAACTTATCTCCATTCCATCACTTTCATCTCTACATACACATATACACGTACACAGCACAACAGCCCAGATCGCCCGACAAGAGGGTCGTCGGGCCGCTGTTCCAAATCCAACCCAGAGCCAACACCTTAGACCTTTTTCTAAGAGACCCTCGTAAAAAAGGATCTTTATCCTACCGTATCATGAACGCCAGCTTTATTGTACAAGGTGGGCAGGGCCCGCAGAGTGGTGAGGAGGAGGGTCATGCGCTAAGATCGACTTCGTGTAAATGCGGGACAAACGTCGAACTGCAGTATAGAAGGTGAGAAGAAGATTGCTGCGCCTGGTTTCGCGATTGGGGGCTCGTCAGGGTAGCGGTAGAATGGTATGTATTTGCTGTGCGCAATTCCTTTTATCTTTGCTTTAGTCGACTTGTTTTAGGTCGGGCTCGAAGAAGACTTTTCGTGTTATCTGGTGGGCTGTTAGCTTTCGTCGTGAAAATACCAGGAATCGATTGAACGTACCGCCCATCCTCCCGCTACAGTCGCGCAGATACCCGAGCTAATAGCCATCTGCCTCGTCCCTCTTGTGCTCTTGAACAGCGCGCCGCTCAATGCGCCCGCCACCACGCTGTTGCTCATATCGTGCTTGCCGCGGTAGTACCCAATCGTGCTGTTCATACCATTATACACCATAGCAATCACACCCGCGCTGTTTCCCAGAAAAGGACCTCGCCGTGTTATCGCATTGAGCACGCCGTTGATGCGCAACCGCGGGGGCATGCTGGGTGGGTTCTTTTGCAGGCCCTCGGCTAGACCCCACGCTCCTCCTATCGTCAGCGCCGTCAGATACGACACGCCCGTGCCGTAACATAAGTCGTCGGACCAGCCGCGTGAGGGCAGAGCGGATTGTGCGCCGGGCAGGTCCGAGAGGACGCTGTCTTCGAGGTTTAGGTAGTCGAGTGTGTCTTGGTTGAGGCCGGCGAGGGGATGCAGTTGTGAGGGGTCGAGCAGGAATTCTGAGGGGTTTTGGATGGCCGTGTTGGGGTCGAAGGGCGTGGGTTGGAAGGTGTCTTCTTTTACGAAGTCGGCATTTTGGGGCGAGGCGGGCGCGGGTGCCGTGTCCTTGGACTTGCGTCCGGTTATGGAGTCCCAGCTAGCACTGGATTAGCATTGATGTGACTGAGAAGACGCAGGATATCAGAGTTTATACATACATGGTCATGTTGAAGAAGTCAGGTTGTGATGGCGGCGTAAAGAAATGTTGCGCCTGATTGTCCACAGCCGCACGAACAAAATCCCCCAGACGCCCGAAAAACCTCTATCAGACCGACGCAGCTAGGAGAAACAGCAGAAAAGAGGCAGGTGGTAGATGCGCGGGTATTGGATAGCGTGGGGCGGCGTTCGTGATGCTCACGAAAAGTTCTGGCGAAGCAACTTGGGCAATGACGGTCTCTGTGCACGGCCCACCTTCTCGAAGCCTCCCTGCTTCCGAGCTCGGAAAGGAACGAGATCGGAAAGAAAAGTTCAGACAGCCTCACCCACTTCGGGATAACGACAGACAACAACGATTCCAACCATGGCGCTCCCCGAATACAAGCAAAACTTCCTCAAAGACTGCGTCTCAGCCGGCGCATTGAAATTCGGCACCTTCACCCTCAAGTCCAAGCGCATATCTCCCTACTTCTTCAATGCGGGCCTCTTCCACCGCGCCGACCTGCTCCGCTCCATCTCCTCAGCCTACGCACACACACTGAAGAACCACGGCGATTCTGACCCCTCATTCCAATGGGACATTCTCTTCGGCCCAGCCTACAAGGGCATTCCCCTCGCAGCAGCCTCAGTCGACAAGCTCGCAGATCTGGACATGGCCAAGTACGGACAGAAGAGCTACAGTTTCAACCGCAAGGAAGCAAAAGATCATGGTGAGGGCGGCAACATCGTGGGCGCGAGTTTGAAGGGCAAGAAGATTGTTATTGTGGATGATGTCATTACGGCTGGTACGGCGATTAGAGAGGCTATTGATATTATTAAGAGGGAGGGGGGTGAGCTTGTGGGCATCATCGTTGCTTTCGATAGGCGGGAGAAGATGCCTACGGCGACTGATGACGATGGAAAGCCGGGTCCCAGTGCGATTGGCGAGGTTAGGAAACAGTATGGAATTCCTGTGCTCGCTATCTTGACGCTGGATGATGTTGTGGAGTATCTGAGGAGTCTGGGTGGGGAGGAGGATCTCAAGAGGTTGGATGAGTATCGGGAGAAGTACAAGGCGAGTGATTAGGCGTATCTGGTGGGGCGTTTACGAAGTTATGATTATGGGAGTATGGGTGATAGGGAAGGGCGGCTGCTAGAATACCCCGCATGCGTTGCGGTCAATGCTGCAAGCATTTCAAGTCCACATGTTCTTCTTGACTCCGTGAGACTGTGAGGCGATCCTCATAACAATAAACGGCTGTGTCATTGGGGTAAGATGCTACATCAAAGAAAACACGCTGATTATTGTTATACTTCTATGGTATATATACAGAATTATGTACGCGTTCAACAAAAGGGGGGTATCCTCTATCATCGCTCCTGGCCAAACGAACAAGATGCATAGTCACCTCCATGCATATCTGAATCCAATTCGAGAGATCTGACGGGCAAGAATCGTCTGAATCCGAACCGTCTGAATCAGAAGAGCACTCCATAACAAGATCAAGCTGGACAGCTGGCCTGACTCCGACGTACCTGCTCCGCAAAACTCATCTCTTTGATGGCCTATTATCTTTCTTATGTTTTGCGTCCCGAGAATTGACTCCGCTAGCTTCCTCTAACTGTATTCATCGTCGCTGGAACCGGTTCCGCTGGGATCGAAAACAACGGGCTTGTCTTTGTCGTCTTCGTCCGAGCTGATGCCGTTTGCACTTGAATGGCTTCGACAGGATGTTTGATAGATTAATCTGTAGTAGAGACTGCGGCAGTAGAGACATGTTCGCCAGCATCGTCCGCGTTGACATCGTCTTCGCTAGCGTCGTCTGCGCTTGAGTCCTCTTCGCTGGGGTCGTCTTCGCCAGCATCGTCTTGACTAGCATCATCTTCGCTATCGTCTTCGCTATCATCTTCGCTATCGCTATATTCTGATGAATCAGGATAGAAGCCGGGCGGAGTGTTGAGCGCAGGATGAGCATAATTCTTGGGGTCATAATCTGGCTCATTCTCGATAAGGTAATGGCGTTCCGAAAATGCGATCCACGGATCCTAGATACCGGTTAAAGCATTAGCTACCGACTTGCGTTTTCAAGGGTTGATCGCATGGTTCGAGGACCCATTTATAGGTCATCATCGGGAGGTCAAATGAGCACCTACCTCGTGATATTCCTTGAGGATATAGTCATCCAGACTGTCCAGATATTCTCTCGCATCTTGCCTCCACTGTTCACTTCCACTCGTATCTCTGAGCACCTCGGTGAGGTCAAACTCTATGTCGTCGTACCTGTTAAACGGATGCCCCCATTTGAAACGCAAATGCCCTCCTTCGCGTTCATATGCCTGGAGAACAGGTCTCAGGAGTTCGATCCACGGGACCCACAAGTTTAACCTGACCTCCTGTTGAACCAATTCGATATGGAGACTGAAATTCCTCTTCTTCCTGATACTCATCAGGGTCTTGACAAGCGTCTCGCCTTCTGCATCGATGTCTGTATTGGATTCCCAAAGACAAACATACAGTGACTGCAAAACATCTGCGGGAATAAGTCCAACATCCCAAATATCTTGACAGACGACTCGTTCCGTTGATGCTATGGTGATATATTCAACTGGACCAAAGCCATCAATGTCGGGATAGCTGCCAGAATCGCTACGGTCGGGTTGTACCTCGTACCACTTCACCATAACTTCGTGGGCTATTTTCAAACCCATGAAGCGGCTTTGAATGAAGTGCGGTAACTCTGGTACGTCGCTGCGGCAAGACTCAGGGTTGAGACGGTATTGCATCGACTCTTCATGATACTTGAATGCTTTGTTATCCCAAATATAGTCGAAGATCATCGCTCTCAGTTCGGTCGGTAGACGGGTCTCTATCTCACGAGCGAATTGGAGATTCCATAATTCGCTGTATTTCGTGACAGCGGCCGGCCATTCTCTAAAGCAAACTTAGTGATTAGTCTACGCAGTTTTTGTTTCGTACAAGGAGAGAAACTCACTCTCTGAGGATTTTCGTTTGCTGTTTGGCGGTACGCCTCTTTGGGGCCTCGAGTTTGCTGCGAATGCTGTACGTATGTCAGTCTCTGCGGTTTCCTTTACGTAGGTGGTCTTACTCCACGAGGGTCTGGTACGCGGCCTGGACATCGTCCTGCTGGACCGGCGGGGAATTGGCAGAATGAATAGGGGCCGCCTTTGGCTTAGACTTCGGTTTGGTCCTTCGGGCCATAGCTGGCAAACAAAGAAATGGTAATCGAAGTGTTCACGTCTCTATGCGTGCTGTGCAAACCCGCGGGAGTGTTTAGGTGTAAAGTGCGAGTGTCACAAAGTTGGCGAGGGGATGCACGACGCGTCGCTAGCGCGTCTCAAAACGATTAAACACGCGTGTCCCTTACTTCCCCATGCCAAGCAACCCGCTTGCCGCGTACCGATTGCAGACTTCAACCGGCAGCTACGTGCAGACATTCTTTGCCCATACACCGATACTACTCGACGCCCAAGGCGCAAACGCTAGCAACAGAGACCAGCCTAGCGAAGATATGAGAGCAGCGGCGCTTGCGGGCCGCAGACCATTCTCCGTCGGCGGCACAGTGCAGATGTGGGGCGGCATGCGCTGGAAACCCTACTCAGGTAAGGCAAGGCAGACACCTGCAATAGAGATCAGCAAATCGGAGGCAATACACTGTGGAGCAGTGACGCTGTTGCATTGGGATGAGAAGGATCTTCAAAGTTTGGAGACTTCTTTTAGGCATCCAAATTGTGACAAGAAGGCGAGGTTCAAAGGCATGCCCAAGAGCGCTTTCCTATCTCCATTATCCTTCATTCTGTACTCTACTCATTCAGTGAACGAAACAAACACAACCGCGATCTCGACATGCATCACCTCCGTGATGCTCTACTGAGCCCCTCTCCAGAGGGCCCTCCCGAACTCAACCACCTAGACAATGTGGCTCATGACGTCCTAATGGTTCGCGAAGACGTGGCGCGTGGGGAACTCGACGGACTCCGCGGAACAGCCTTCTATAATCGAACC
Source organism: Alternaria ethzedia (assembly GCF_023757985.1). Lineage (NCBI taxonomy): Eukaryota > Fungi > Ascomycota > Dothideomycetes > Pleosporales > Pleosporaceae > Alternaria > Alternaria ethzedia. The sequence goes on from NW_026056228.1 coordinate 248,296, forward strand.
GGGATTGTCAGTGAGCGATACTGCAGCCTAGGAGATGGTATAGACTCTCTTGTGCACCACATCCACTCTGCGTGGCACATGTATTACCAAGTTGCTGTGCACACGGCGTATGATACGCGCGAACAGGACCGCTTGGTCCTCGACATCGTGCGAATCCAGGGATTGGGGCCGTTGACCAGGCCCGCTACTGGGCACTACGGTATCGACATCGCGCGAACAGTAGATGGAACGGTGTGGAACGGTCAGTAATATCCCCGTACGAACTGTATGTGAGATAAACACTGACGTTGTACACCAATCTTTAGATCTACCCTTTCTAGCCACTGACATGACCGCATTCTGGATCGAGAACTGCGCGGCTTTGAAGAACGCCCAGCGACTTAACCTCGCATCCTTTCTAGCTAAGCTGGCGTCGACTCGCGTTAGCAAGGATCGAATCTGCCAAATCGCTCTTCTACTGTTCTGCTCTACCTTTGAGGGAAGAAGCAGTATCGACGGAGGTCAACCAGACGAACTTTCCACACACCAGACGATCTCGACTCTCGATCTGACGCAGCTCATGCCGTCTGTGTGTGCGTGGATCAAAGAGGCTGGTCACGTTCTTGTCCAACTCTCTGAACTCTCATGGAATGACTGTCCTAGCCATATCGGGCAGGGTGGGCAACACTTCCTTGAATCTGAATTCGGGAAGCGGTCACCGACTGGTTTCACCCCGTGGAGATGGATGTATTGGCTCAAACGTCTTCATGAAATTCGTCAAGAGGCGAAAGAGGCAAATGAGAAGACTCTCGAGGAGCAGACTACGGAGGCTATTGACCGCATGGTCAGCCAAGTACACGATCGTAATTCAGGGATTTTCAGGGCGTATCAAGATGGCGGGGACTTCTTGAAGCTGGACGATCATCTGGCGTGTTTGAGGGGTAGATAGATCGAATGCAGGCTATACAGTTATGACAAACAATTCTGTACACGTCCGTGCTAATGTGGGAGTAGTACAGTTGAAAAGAAGCCGGAAACCCAATATGCGCCTAAATAGCCCCACGCGCATGGATAACACGGAGGATAGGTAGGGGACGGTCCGCGTAACCCACATCGGGCCAAAAGTGCTACATGAAGGCGCATGTTGCGCGGCAATCTCGTGCTAAGCACCTAACATATGGCGCGGCAATCTTGCCCGGGTGTGCTAGACACATGCAGTGTGGTAGGTAACTTTGTGCTAGGCGCGGCGCAGCAACCTTATACTAGGAAGGCATAGGCAACACCGCAACCTTTATTTAGGGCCATGCGGCGTGGTAACTTTGTTTGAAGTGCATGCGGCGTAGTGACCTTGTACTGGATACATGCGGCATCGCAGCCTTGACGATTACGATGATCCCTCGAGACAGTGAACGATCTCTGGCCTCTGGCTGGAACGCCACTGGAGAGCTTGTGCTCACTTTTAGAATCCTTCAGATAGAATATACTACATCAATTGTTTTGCTGTTCCCTCTCCGTCGTCCGCTAAAGGTATGAAAAGACGACGTCAGCTGCCTAGACATCACCTGGGCAAGCAGAAACGGATATGTATCATGGCAAGCAAAATTGGAAAACGAATGTATTGTAGTAAGTTACGAGTATAGAAGGGGTGCTGCCTTCAAAAAGAGCGTCCTTTCTCATGCCTCCCGAGCTCCACTGAAAGCCATAGCCTGTCAAGTATTGCGAATCGCTCACTGGGGACTACCACCAACCATGCGCTTTCTATCTGCATTCCAAGACCCCGTCATCGGAAGACTCCCGGCAAACTGCAATTCCATATCAATGTCCATTTCAACACATGTCGCGTAGAAAAACACTTACTTCTCGTAAGAATATAGCCCTCTCGATAGAACTTGCACGAATCGCCAAGCCTGTGCCTGCAATTGTTGGGGCAGTTGCATGCACTGATGGCATCGGGGGCAATGCGGACGTCTCTAGTCTCGTTGAGAACCGCCTTCACTTCGCTGTTGGTTGTTGCTGGAGGGGCAGCCATAGCCTGTGCGGCGAAGAGGGCCACAGCGGTGGTAGCAAGGAGAGTCTTGAAGAACATTTCTGGGTTTGACTGATGATGGAACTGAGTTCAGATTTTGCTATTGGTGGTAGATGGTTGGAATGGTGATGTTTGCGGTGGGGAACTGTGAAAGAGACATGCGTCTCATTATATGCTTTCAAATTCCAAATACCAACTGCTCTTCCAACACCTGAGAAGGGTTCGGCTGTAGGCTCTCAGGCCAGTAGATGTGTGCCGCCGGTCTCTCCGTTGGTAGAAGGACGATCAAGACTCCACTGACCGACCGGTCCGTTCCTACTCGCATGCTGATGCGTCATCTTAATCCTTCAAGAAACTATCTTGATCCTTCGTTTCGCTTCTTCAGGCATCACATGTTGCTTTGGGGGGCGAAAGCGCCTGTTCCAAGTTCACATAAGAACTTGCACCGCCGATGCTGACCTGGATCTAGCTTAGTGATGGTGTTGTCTTCGTAACGCTGTCATGTCTTGTGGCGGCGTAGTCTTCCCAACAATACCGATGTCACTGTACTCGAATCTTGTAGCCGGACCGAATCGTTACAAGCAAAGATCTGCGATACTCCGTACGATGCAACACCTTACTACAGATCCATATGCCACAACAGACCCTCGGAAGTTCTACTTTCCAAGCGTCGGTCCCATTCCCGGGCACATTAGCAAACCTACCATACGCCAGTGCAGCCTCCACACCATCATGACTGCAATCCAAGTTGTCTCACATGGACTTGCATAAAGGCATTTGATGCTGATCTTCTTCATGTTCGACTGAGCTACGCCTCACGACATGTCTTATGAAGCTTCGCACAGCAATAACGACAAAGTCTATTGACGCCTAGGCAACAAATGCTGCAGCATCAACCCGTTTCCTGGAACGACTCAGGTAACCAGTAGGCGGTGTCAAGACCCGAGGGTGCTGTATTGGCATCAGCTAACCATCAACCTCTTATTCTCATCACTTGAACGTACCACATGCCCATCTGCCTAGAAGTGTGCTTCTTGCTACATTCGTCTTTGCACCATGGACTCACCCGGCAGAGCAAACACGCCGGCAGCGAGGAGCTTTAGTGATGAGCTAAGTGAGGGCTCGAGCTGGCACTCATCCAGTACATCGAGTGAGGATAGCATGTCTCCGGTCACACCATCTCTCCGTGAAAGATGGAGAGCCTGGAGAGTTTCGGTAGCCTGGCGCCGACTGCCACTACCGAGGTTAATGAATTCGACTCGTAGGAAAGGAAGGGGTAGATGGCCATGGTGGAAGTATTTCCTGATCGTTGTTGGAGTATTGTTGGTCTTCGGTATCATCGTAGGAGCGTGAGTGGTCCTATCCGCCTTCTTATGAATCTGACTGACTCGAATCAGTGTGTATATATACCTCATCACCGCCATCATCCATAAGTTTACTCCTCCACCAAACTACAGCGGTCTTCAACACATCGTCGAGAACTGGAGGGCACCGGATACCTACGGTGCCCATGAAGCTGTCTGGCGAGACGACTTCAGCCGCGACATCGTGCCCAAGAAGTGCCATTCACACAATGACTACTGGCGATCTGTACCGCTCTTTAGCGCACTTGCAGCCGGTTGTACAAGCGTGGAAGCAGACGTGTGGCTGGCGGAGGACGGAGCGCTTCTTGTGAGCCACTCATGGGAATCGACTACGCCACCGCGGACATTGAAAAGTCTTTATCTGGACCCGTTAACGTGGATCTTGACGAAGCGTAATGTCTCCCAGGCATCTGTATACCACAGAGAAATTGGGGTTTTCGACGCAGACTCAGATGCTTCTGTCGTTCTTTTAGTCGACTTCAAGAACGATGCGTATGCAATCTGGAATGCGCTCCTGGCACAGCTAGAACCTCTTCGGGATAGAAACTGGGTCACGTACTACGACGGCGAGAAGGTGCATCATGGTCCGCTCACTATCGTCGGCACAGGCAATATCGCCCTGGAGTCTGTCCTATCGAACCACACCAATCGCTTCGTCTTCTTCGATGCGCCGCTTCTGTCTATTGCCACCGGCAACACTACTTTCAACAATACAAACTCTTACTACGCCAGTGTCAGTCTCAAAGATGCAATTGGTAAAATTTGGTTCAACCGACTGAGCGCAGAGCAAGAGAAGATCCTGAAGACCCAGATCGAGATGGTGCAGGAGACGGGATTAATGAGCAGATATTGGGATACTCCTGGCTGGCCGATTAGTTTGAGAGACATGCTGTGGTTCAAGCTCACGGAATTCGGCGTCGGAGTGCTCAATGTAGATGACTTGGTGTCGGCAACGAAGTGGAATTGGCATCAGTGCGTCGTCGCTGGCCTGACCCTCTGCTGACGTCACGTGCCAAAGAGCCGTTTCGGGACAAGCTCATGCCGCACAGAGCCTACGCAGAGAGAGCGCCGCCGTGTCACTACACGGGCATCAGCAGCCAACTCTTTCGCCCTTATTAGCATGCAGAAAAATGAACTTATATGAAAATCTACACTCTTGGTCGATTGAATGCAATGGTGACAGCTCTGCAAGCAGGGCAAGGAGATGCACGGACACGTATGCACCAACGCGTCTCTAGCGCGCCGGCACAACTGAACACATGCGCTTCACGTCGAAGAGTACACCGTCGCTTGTACGCACTTTCATATATTTCGCCGACACGTGCTATAGTCGCTTCTGGCGCTACGGTTACCGGAAGTGCTTCGACCTGTACTTTCTGTTTGATCGGCAATGGAGCTTGCCTTGGCAGATGGGTCACTTCCGTTACATCCCTCCACACTGGAAAGGTGGCCTTGCGCCGGCTTCACCATGGCGGTTTCATGAACAACACACTTTTCGGTGGCATCATCACACCCGGCATATTTTCCTTCATCATTGCATGATACCTTAATCCGACTACATCGCATAACCTCCCATTCAGGCCACCCACTTGGTGCTGGCTGCTTACTTCTCACGACATCATTTCTCCCATTGTACATTCGATGAGAGACTACAGGTCTACGCGTTTATCTCACAATGCGTAGGATTAAAGTGCCCCGCGGGGTGCCATACCAGCGGCCAATGTCGAGACAACATAAGCGCACCCTTATATATGCGCTTCTTTCGGCCGTCGCGTTCGGCGGGTATTACTGGCTCTACGCGCAGCCCACCGATGCGCTCGCTGTCGCATTCGAAGAGCACGAAGCGTATATGCACGATGGATCGAGTCTCGCGCGCATCAAATCCGAGCAGTCATATGATTGGCGAGAAGCGCCTTTTGTGAACACGATCACGTCCTACATACCGCTGCCGACTACCGCTCCTCGTAAACTCCCGCGCGTCCAGTCCGAAGACTTTCCCGAAACAAGCGCGCAAAGAAAACAGAGGGAACAACGTAGAGTCGCCGTGCGAGACGAATTCAGGCATAGCTGGAACAATTACAAGAAGTTTGCGTGGGCACAGGATGAGCTTAAGCCAATTACTGGTGAGGGTGAGGAGTCGTTTGGCGGCTGGGGTGCCACACTCGTCGATTCATTAGACACGCTGTGGATCATGGGACTCAAAGAAGAGTTCGAAGAGGCCGTGGAGGCCGTCGCGGCCATAGATTTCGGCAAGACCAATCTGACCACCGTAAGCGTCTTCGAAACGACTATCAGATACCTCGGCGGGCTGCTGAGCGCATACGACATGAGCGGGAAGCCTATCTTGCTTAAGAAGGCAATACAACTTGGGGAGATGCTGTATCGAGCGTTCGACACAACGAATAATACACCCCTGGGATGGCTAAATGTGGAGGGTGTCAAGAAGGTACCCAGGCTGGCCTTCTCCGCCGAGAGCAACATTTGCTTTGCCTGTCTCGGCAGCTTAACCATGGAGTTCACGCGGCTGGCGCAGGTCACGTCAGAGCCAAAGTACTACGACGCGGTTGCGAGAATCACCATAATGATGGATCGCGCGCAGGATAGTACGAGGCTTCCTGGCCTATGGCCAACTATGGTGAATGCTGCGAAAGAAGAATTCAATCAATCTCGCTTCTTCTCCATCGGCGCGCTTGCTGACAGCACATATGAATACTTTCCCAAGATGCATGCGTTGCTGGGCGGGGTGGAACCTGCGTACGAGAAATTGTACCGCGACTCTGCGGAGATGATTGACGCATACATGCTGTTCCGCCCCATGGTGCCTGACAAGTTCCACGGAGAGGACCTACTCCTGTGCGGCGATGTCTTCACACACGGCGAAGAAGCCAAACTCGATCCAACCATGCAACATCTTACGTGCTTCATTGGCGGCATGTTTGGTCTGGCAGGTCGCCTGTTCTCTGATCCTGACCACGTGGATCTCGGCGCGAAGCTTACCAAGGGATGCATATACGCCTACGCCGCCACACAAACTGGTATCATGCCCGAGACATTCGATATGGTCGCCTGCGACTCCCGGAAAACCTGTCCCTGGAACCAAACAGCTTGGGAAGAGGGTGCGCTGTATCACTATAGCAGCAAATATGTCGAAAGTTTCAACGATGCAGTGGAAAAATACAAGATTCCACCTGGCTTCACCAATATCCGCGACAAGCGATATCTGCTCAGACCCGAAGCCATCGAGTCTGTCTTCATCATGTACCGTATCACGGGGGACCGACAATATTTGGACGACGCGTGGGACATGTTCACCAGCATTGTTGCCGCAACTCGAACGCCATATGCCAACGGACAAGTCCGAGACGTCACATTCGTAGCGCCCAAAGCTCCAGGCCGGGCCTACAAATCCGTTCCTGGTGTGGGCGACGTACCCTACACACGCGACGACAATATCGAGAACAAGATGGAGAGTTTCTGGACAGCGGAGACATTGAAGTATTTCTACCTCATCTTCAGCACACCGGACATGATTAGCTTGGATGACTGGGTTTTCAACACTGAGGCACATCCGTTCCGGCGGCCGAAGCCGAAATAGCAGAAGGTTGAGGATGATGCTGGGGCTAGGGCTAGGATCGACGAACAGCGTAAATAGGATCGCTGGTATCGCCTGATTTGAGTGAGGAAACACCTCATCATCGCTATCGCATTGTGGTAGTGCGTAGCTGGAGTATTGCATTGGTTGGCGTTGTAGGGTAAGCTTGGATAGCTTTGATGAACTCTTTACACTACATTACACGTTGTCTCTCTTTCGCTGCTTTACCGACCGCGTTCATTTCTTCGGCTGCCAGCGTTTCTTGGATCAAGATGCATCACCAAGCTATTCCCTCCTCCTCCGCTTATTGCGATACTCGTCCTCACTCGTAGGTATTGTAAAGTCTTCCTTCCTCTTGATGCCTTCGCTGTTTCCTTCCACAGCCAAAGTCGTCTCTACCGGCCCAACTGTCACGACGGGCTCATCCGCCTCCATCTTTTCATCTGCCAATATCTCCTCTTTCTTCAACATCTCCTCCTTCTCCCTGATCTTCTTGATCTCCCCCTCATCCATAAGGTCCTCATCCCTCAACATCTCCTCTCCTTCAGAGTACTCCTCCGGCTCCGGCGTATTCCCCACCACCGTCTCGAACACCACCTGAAAACTCCCTTGTTTCACGAACCGCGAATCAACAAGCCGATCCCACTCCTGCGCCACATACCTGTACTTGTCTTTCGTACTCAGCCTAGGATTCACATGCACCACTCCCCTCGATATCGCCAGTAAGATGGGATCCTGGTACACAGGATGCTGGTACGAAGATAACTGCGGATGGTCCTTCAACATGCCCTTTATAGCATCCCAAGCAGCATCGTAAATTGTACTCCGTGTACCAGTGTGTTTGCCTTCAAGACCAAGATACCACGAGTCGTCTGTCCAGCTAGGCCAGTAGTCTCGCACAGCGCCGCTCTTCGCGTGACGTAGGCGCTCAAGGAATCCGGAAGCGGGAAAGGCGTCGCGCGACGTACGGATGCCAGTGGGAGGTAAAACGCGTGTGGGTGTGTCTAGTGACGCCCCGGATACGAGTGCGAGACCAGAGTCCTTCCACGCGTGGTCGAACGCCGGTTTCACGATCTCATCGTGCCAGATTTTGAGGAATTCGGGGTCAATACAAGGTACCATGCTTGCGTGGGGAAAGATAACGAAGAGGTGCGGACACGAGCCCATTCCCTCTGTCATCTTGTCTTGACCGGGTGTTGTGCTTCCGAAGAGTAAGGCGCATTGCACGTCTCGAGCCGTGACTGAGTGCCCGTGGAGGGACAGGTAGGCGGCGATACGATGGGCGTCGGCTTCGTCGATTGGGTTCACGGATCTGTGGTTGAATGTGTGGGGGATCCATGGGGTTTGCTCCCAGGTTAGGCGTTTGGCGAAGGCGAGGGAAGTGGGGAGGCAGAAGGAGAGGGCGCTGTAGCATTGTTCGGGGTTTACGGTGGGGGACAGGGCGGAAAGGCCGGGAATGGAGCGCTCGTGTGTGGAGGACATGGTGGTGTTGGAGTTGATGAGGCCCGGATGGACGAACGGCTACGCAGGGAGGGTTTTGTAAAAACCGTTTTGTTAGAAAGTTTCGGACTATAGGGTAGGCGTGAGAAGTGACTAGAGCATTGTGGGTATGTATGTTTTGCCTGGAGACGTAGTGAATGGTGTAGAGGTTACTAGCCGATGACGCACATGTTCTTCAAGATTTGAGACAGCTGAGTGAAATAGTTTTGTGCTTGCATGTTCTATCAGAATCGCCATCCGCCAGAATTGCGCTGGAAGGCAATAGCAGAGAATCTTGCATAACAAATAGCCTCTCGAATAACTCGCTATATCACTTTTTGAAGTGTCAAGAAAGACAGAGTGTTGAATCAACGACCGGGCTGCGTACAATGGATGGAAACTAGTGTAGCTCACATCTCAACAAAGATATTTCTCAGCTCCCGTATACTTAGTAAGAATAATTAAAGGCCGTGGCAGTGGAGAGAAGCGACTCTCAAAAAGATTTTCCTGGTGTACGTGGTGCGACGCAAGAAGCTCGATCTTTCCTCGAAAGGTACTGGGAACGTGTTTGAGATTGATCTAGGCTGTGAGCCTTGCTGCAAGAGCTGATTTATTTCGACTTGAAGACATTGTGACTGAAGGATACAGCGCTTTGATTCTGATGAGACTTCGAGACGCAATGGATGCTTCGTAGAGTAAAAGACCTCAGCGTTTGAGAGTGGACTGATGAGCTAGACGAGCTTGAGGTTAATTGACAATCACGACCTTGCTGCACACGTTCCGAGAGATGGGTTCCTGGATACATGCGCCATTTGGAAACTGGACTATACTGGCTATGTTGATGGCTCGTTGCTATATTGCATGACTTGTATGCAGAGCGCTTGCCTGCAGATCTGAGTCAGCGTGGAAGAATGCCAAGATGGCTGCCTGGATGTCAGCACTAAAGATCATCCTAGTACTACATCTTAAGTACACTGCTGCGCGCTTTTCGACACGACAAACCTCATTTTTCTTACACTCCATTGAGATGTCTTATTGTTCGTGGAAGAATCATGGAGGTGGGCGTTGCATCGACCGGAAACCAGCCTAACGGAATCCCGGGACTCGGCAGCTTATCTTCGCGCACCACGGCGACACTGCGGGCCTGACTGCCGCATTCTGGTCCACGACGCCGCTGCTCGCGGGAACGCCGTCCACATCTGCGTGCTTCAATCCACCAAGGCTTCATCTTGTGATGGACAAGCACGACCTAGCGGGCGCCACCCCCACTTGGCAACGCTTATCGTCGCATTCTCGAGGACAACGCCAAACAACGAGCGCCCCAATCGCACGAGACAGGATCGTCTGTCGCACGAACGCCGAGGAAACTTCCCTAAATTGCGTTGCAATTGTTCGGCGACACCAGGTCTGCCCGCGATTGGCTTGTTGCGCGGTCATAAGCACGGCGAATGCTTCTTCCGGGCGCATTCGATATCGTGTCTGCGGATGATGCCATCCAACCTGGTGGCGACACCGTTCCGTTGTTTACCTAGGTATCGGTCGCTATCAGCCTGCCGTTGCAACAGGGTGCCAGGCCATCCCCTTTGGAACGGCATCTCCGACACGGGATGGCACGACCTCGTTATCCCCGCAGTTTCCTGCCCAATATACGGTTGCAGGCTTCGTTTCTGATATGCCGGGTGTTCTAGAATACGAAGGGAAGAAGTGATAGGACCCACGGGTTGCACAGTTAGGTTACCTGCCGTGCCACCAACATCGCCTTGCATGATCTTTAGATACCCTTCTGTATTCGGCCGCTTCCTGACATGGGACACCTGCCCTTTCAAACCTAGGAGTGGCAGTCCTATCGCTCCTGCAACAGGGGCCTTATCTGACGTGCTATTGCGCGCAACCTCGCCGCAATCACACAGGTGAAGGCCACGATAACGCGTTTGCACTAGAACACGTGAGTAGTTGTATATTTGAGTAACAGTACTCCCCGCTCGGACAATGAACCAAACCATTACCGCGCGCAACCATGGCAGCTCCTCTTGGTGACGTGATGGTTATGGGCCGCCCCGACGCCGTCGAGGGCAAGGTCGTCAGTCTCCCCAGCCACAAGGCTATCAACGACTTCAGCGAAAAGAAGCATGCTGCCCACGACGGAGACATCGACATCAAAGGCCCTTTGGACCCTGAGATCAAGGCCGCTCTTCCCGAGTACGACGGCGATGGGCATGACAAGGACGGCGACGGTGAGGACCATGTCATCGTCACTGGCGCCGACGCAGCAGCCTACCTACTGCCTATGCGAGACGACTTTGTGCCTGCGTTGACTTTCCGGAGTCTGCTTCTGGCCACCGTTCTATCCGGATTCCAAGCCGTCGTGTACCAGATCTACCAGGTATGTCAATATCTCCACAGGCTGCGTACCTTGAATGCTGACGAAACCAGTTCAAACCCACTCTCGTCACCATCCAAGGAACCTTCATCGTCCTCATGGCCTACTTCCTCGGCAGGGGATGGGTCAAGCTACTGCCCCGCGGAGACAAGTTCGAGGCTCGGTGGAGGGAGAAGGGCGGAGTCGGCAAGGCGCCCATGTGGATTACAATCATGTCCTTCTTCAACCACGGCGAGTGGAACTTGAAAGAGCATGCCATCACATCCATCACCGCGACTTCCGCATCGATTGCTGCTCCCGCCAGTCAGGTCTTCGCTGCATCTGACCTCTTCTACGACATGCCTTTAAGCCCTGTCACAGTCATCTTCAGCACCATTTCTATTGGACTCTTTGGATACGGTATTTGCGGTATCATGCGCCCTATCTGCGTATGGCACGTTGACTCGGTCTACTGGAGCAGTCTTCCTACAGTCAAGGTCCTCCAAGGTCTCCACTGGCAGAGCGTCAAGGATTCAAAGCCTCTCCGATGGTTCTGGATCGCCTTCTCCTGCATGTTCGTCTACGAGTTCTTCCCTGCATACATCTTCCCCTGGTTGAACTCTATCTCGATTCCCTGTCTGGCTGCCATGCATGCGACTGGAAACACGGCGGCTACGCTTACCAACCTCTTCGGTGGTGCCTCAAACAACGAGGGTCTTGGTTGGTTCAGCATTTCGCTTGACTGGCAATACGTAAGAAGGCGCTCCGAAACACTCATACTCTGCAGACACTAATCGCTATTCCAGATCACTTCATTCCAGTCGTCGCTTCCTCTCAAGCTCCAACTCCACCAGGCTGCCGGCTTTGTATTCTGCTTTTTCATCATGCTCGGCATTTACTACGGCAATGCTTGGGGTTCGAAGGACCTGCCTTTCATGTCAACACGTCTCTTGACCCAGGAGGGCAAGCAGTACCCAAGCGAGAGCGTCTTCATCGATGGCATTCTGGATGAGAAGGCTCTCCTGCAATACGGTTTACCGAGGATTACTGGCACCTTCGCTTACGCCATGTTCATGGCCAATGCTGCGATCGGTGCCCTCATCGCCCACATCGTGCTCTTCTGGGGCGGCGACACAGTCCGTGCATTCAAGGATGCCAAAAAGGGCAAGTTCGATGATCCTCACCACGCGCACATGGCCAAGCACTACAAGGACGCACCACAGTGGTGGTACCTAGCCGTACTCGTCGTCAGTTTCGTGCTCGGTCTCGTCGTCGTGATCAAGGAGAACGTCACTCTCCCCGTTTGGGCCTACGTTATCGCACTAGTGATGGGCACGATCATCTCGCCCTTCAGCACCCTCCTCTACGCCCGCTTCGGTAACGGTATCGCAACCAACAACCTGTCCAAGGTCATTGCCGGACTGATCCTCCCCGGCCGCCCCATCGGTAACATGTACTTCGCCGCGTGGTCTCACAACGTCATCAACAGCGCCGTGCAACTCAGCATGGATCTGAAACTAGGCGAATACCTCAAGATCCCGCCCCGCGTGATGTTCATGACACAAATTTACGGCACCGTCCTCGGCGGCTTCATCAACTACGCCGTCATGATCTCCATCGTAACAGGAAACAAGCACCTCCTCGCCGACACCGACGGTAACGCGTCGTGGTCTGGTGCAAACATCCAATCTTACAACACCAACGCCTCCACCTGGGCCCTCGCCGCGTACCTGTACAAGCAAGGAAAAGCCTACTCCATCGTCCCCTTCGGTCTCCTCATCGGCGCCGCTATCGTCCTCGCCCACCGTATCTTCGTTCGCTTCGTACCTAAGATCGGTAACTTTTCTCTCCGCGAGATCAACTTCCCGCAGTTCATCCAGTACGCGGGATACATTCCTTACAACCAGAGTCAGACATGTGTGCTCCTCAGCTGGACGATTGTGGGTTTCTTCACGCAGTTCTACCTCAGGAACTACCGTCCTCGCATCTTCAAGGACTACTCGTACCTGATTGCGGGTGCCTTTGATGGCGCGAGTTTGACATGCTTGTTCATATTGTCGTTTGCTGTGTTTGGAGCTGGTGGGCCAGCTATCCCGTTCCCGCAGTGGTGGGGTAACAACGTCGCTGGTAACTACGATTTGTGCCCTGTGGCGGAGTAGAGATGAGAGACGCTTTACAGACGGAGGCCAAGGAATGAAGTATGTAGTCCACTGTCGCTTTAGATACCATCCACAATTATCCCAGACTACAATGTCCAACATGCTATCTACATACCCCTTCTACCACTTTCCAACACATATTCCCCATCCCAACCTACCACGCAACAGGCACACCATCATACCTAAAAAACCTCCCACTATCCGCCTCCTTCAACCCCCCCACAACCTCCAACATACTCCCCACACTAACACTCGCCTCAATCATCGCGCCCTCGCCCCCCATCCTCGTCTTCACCCACCCAGGATCCATACAAATCACTTTAACCCCCAGCTTCTTCAGATCCTTCGCCTGGTGCACCGTCAACATGTTCAACGCCGCTTTACTCATACTATAAGTACAGCATTTGGTTATATCCGTTGCAACAGTCAGACTACCGAGCCCAGATGACATGTTCAGCACCGTAGCGCCGCGGGCGAGGTATTTTTGTAAGGAGGAGACGATTTTCGCGGGGCCGAGCACGTTGGTTTGCATGTGCTCTGACATGCTTTTCGGATCGAGCGTCAGACTTGTGTCGCTGGATGTGGCGTTTATGCCCGCGACGTTGAAGAGGTAGTCGAGCGATGCGCCGCTCTTGGATAGGATCTCTGCGACGCGGAACTCGATGGAGGAGAGGGAGTCCAGCGAGGAGACGTCGCACTCGATGATGTGGATTTTGGGGTTGGTTTTGCTCATTGCTTCCAAGTCGGCAATGTCACCTGTTTTCGAGCGTACGCCCGCGATGATGGTGTTGTCGCCCTTCGCAGCCAACTGCCTTACAAACTCCAATCCAATACCGCGGTTCGCGCCTGTGAGGAAGTAGGTTGCCATTTTGTGTGGAGGTTTTCTCGATCTTGATCTCGATGTTGTAGAAGGGATATGATGTGATTTTGGTTTTATAATGATGGTTTGGGCGATTGGAGCGGAGGAGTCTGTGAGGGCTCGTAGGGGAAGCGTTGCTGGAGCAGATTTCCGCGGTATGGGTTGCAAATGTGGACGCGAAAAGTTTTGGGATGCGGACGAGCGACTTGATGATGTACTTCGCCTCCGCGGACGGGCTGATGTGCTGGTGGATGTGGATGTGGTGTGCCGTGTGGCATGCATGGGGGCTGCTTCCACCGGGTAAATCATGGTGGTGACGTGTGGTGCGGGAGCGTGGGAGGAGGGGAAGTTGGATGCGAGTTTGGGCAGGTCGTTGGATATCAGATATTTAGTTAGCAAAAGACCTATATGTTGTTCGTCGATTTGGTTATATGTATATATGCACGTACCATCTGTTCGCTTGAAGGAGTTGGTTGGCGGACCCGTAAGTCGGGGTCGGACGTGTCAGACCTGTCAACTCTGTGACATGGGGCTTCATGCGACACGGCGTGTCGACCAGAACGAGGCTGCGATGTTATGCTTTCGCGGAAATTGTGTCTCGAGTTCCCTAATTCTAAGGCTGAAATGGTCGTTTAGTCGTCGTGAGATTTGCAGGATCGAAATGCCTCGGGCGAGCCCGCCACCAGCTGGTGGGATTCGTCATGCGATGGACACGCGACCATTTCCTGGATCGGAACGATGCACTGGACTTGAGGACGAGTTAGTACGTGTGGAGAGATATGAATTCATGATTTGCATAATTACTATTTCGTGCGTAACTTAAAAATATTAACCGTAGCATTGGCACATGATGGAAGGAAAAGCATAGCTTCACGCTCTGATCGGCCACTGACAATATCACCGCCTCGACTGTCTGACGCGCGTAGTGTGCCTTTCGTCTGGTATCTGACCCACTCTTGATATCTCCACTTGTCTGCCACTCCCATATCCAATGCTCTGCATTCCGACCATACACTGTCGACATCTTGTCTATTCCATGTGGTCGATCTTGCGCTTCTCGCTGGCGCCCTTTACCACGCTGGATAGATCGACAACTGTTTCGTGTTAGCATGCGAACTGAACTTGACAACGACATGGTCAGCTTACGAGGTAGATCGAATGGGAAGTCGACACTAGCCAGCATAATGGCGAAGAAGATGTACCATCCGCACATACACGTGACGAAGGTGAAAGCTCCAGCAGCTTCAGCGAGCTTGACAGCAAGAGCAGCTTGGCCATTGGCAAGCTGGAAGTAGCTTCCGGCAAGGAGACCAAAGGCGGGTACAAGTGTGAAGAAGATGAGGAAGAAGATGAGGTTCGTGCGGATGGAGCAGACGAGGTAGACGAGGCATAGAATGCCCATCATGACGAGGAAGTATGCTGTATCAACCGTTAGAGGTGCAATTCCGAAACATATTGTAGGCAACGTACCAAGACCGACATTGAAGCCTACAGACTCGAGACCTGTGCTGCCTTCGACACTTGGATCTGCGTATGCGGCGTATGAGTTGTAGAAAGGTTGGAGGGTTGCGGCGAAACCGAGCCAGAAGGCACCGAAAGAGCAGAAGACAACGAAGGGGAAGGTGTTGCCGAGAATCCACTGTGGCAGCTGTTAGTGTTGCTGTTGCAAGGTTCAGGACAAACATACTTCACCGAGGCCACCGAGGATCATGAGCAGACCACCGCAGAAGTAATACCACCCGATGCTTGCAGATCCACTCCCACCAGCGCCTCGCCATCCCATAAGGGTCATGCTCAATGGATGCAGCGACAACAAGAAACCGATCAAAGCGCTGTGCAATGTCAGCAACCACGAACCCAAAATGTATAATGAGAACTTACAGAGGTGTTGGGTTACCGAAGGTCTTGCGCAGATCTCCCTTTACTTTATTCGGAGGTGACAAGTACAGCTTCTCGAAAAGCTCTGGCGAGATGGAGATGCTACCTGCTGTTCGGATTTGATGCAGCGCAGTACCCGAGTCGGCGGAAGCATCGAGGTGTGCGTGTCCTCCATATCCATTGCCGTAAGCTAGAGAGCGTCAGCCGAATTTAGAAGTACGCGTCGCAAAAGTATCCTACCATCTTGCCGAGAAAAGTCCTTCTCCAAAGCGTTGGGGTTGTCCATCATTCTTGTAGTCGACTCGTTCCTCGCAGTTGATCCAGCTGATAGAGTCTCCGCGTCCCGAGCGGTAGTCGCACCGAGATGGGCGTCGTTTGTTGCGTACTTGTGGTCGTGGTTGGAAGTCATACAGGCGATGTGGTTATCGAATAGACCGCTTCCGTTAGAGTTAGTATTAGAGGAGGATGTTTCGTGATGATGGCCAGTGGAGGAAGTGGTAGTTGCTGTAGAGTTCTCGTAACGTGACATAGGAGGCTAGAAGATGGAGGATAGGATTGATATAGGTGGGCAGACAATCTTCATTAAGAGTGTAGGTAGCGTAACGATGGTGCTCCGCAAACCTTGAGGCACGGATTCCAATTCCAAGAAAGCGTAGCCGCGGACGAAAGCAAGGGATCATCACCAAGTAGGTGGCAGGTGCAGCCAGGCCACCCCGGTAGAACAAGACTTTGAGGACCAACCGCTGCGGCTCCGCGTTGGACCTGATGCAAGTAGTCGAATTGGCGGGAGGGCAGATCTGCCCAGACTAGAGCTCGAAGGACGGCCAGGTCTTGATTCGCCGGAGTCATGAGGAGTTCATCCTTAGCTGCGGACGTGGCTTCCCTGGCGACGCATCCCCAGAAACAACAGTGGCGTTCCGCGCAGTCACATTGCACACCCCAGACGTTCTGCCTATAACACCGTCGGGGCTTATTCAAGAGTGCATGATAACGAGCGTCTGAATGGGCGATTGGAGATGTAGATTCCCATCGAGGACTCTACGATAAGCATGCTTCTTCATGAAACACAATTGATCACACTCTTAGCCTCGCCGTATTGGCAAGACCTCGGCGACCCTAGTGCCTAAAACGGTCGCAATGCAAATGGCACGCATTGAACGTTATAACGTGATCGTGATCCGACTCAGTGACAACCAGTAAGGGATCTGCAGCTGCAGGAAATAAGATCGGTGCTGCGGAGTCGAGTGGAGATGAAGCACGCGAAAGCTGGGGATGTGTGCGGAGCCTAGACTTTGGAGCTAAATGATCGTCGGGCCGTCACTTATTGGGGTTGACTTTGCGGGGAAAGCGTACTAGGAACGCTAGATCCGGATGAGTGGTGCAGGCGTTATTCCCAAACGTCATGTCGCCCACGGCATCTCTGAAGCCGCGCATGAGAGTTCCTTTTGACGTCTCGCAAACGAGTCGTGTAGGCGATGTCGATTACTGATGGTGTGGCTCCAAAGTGCGATCGTGTGCAACGTTGCAATTGAGGCAGTTGCAGATCTGTGTGACGAGAACGACCAACTGCTTCGACTCAGTCCAGAACATATGCAGTCCGGCCTCGTGCGGCGAAGCTGTTGTGGTTGCATGTGCATCTTATGATCGATAAATCAGTTCCGCAGTTGGTGTCAAACTGCAAGGGAGGGCCCAGAGCCAGCCCCCGCGTTCCACTACCGAGGTGTGCATGGTGGCTTCAGAATCTGGTGACTGGTATCGAGCGTAGGGCATTTGGCGAGTAGCTTGCGCTCATCCGGCCACGAAACGGGTAGGCGGCGGATTGATTCCGCGAGTAAGCCCGCCTAACCCAATCCAGCCTACGATGGGGGAAGACTGGTGGTTTTTGAAACCAAGCCCCGGGAATAGGTAGATGCACAAACACTGGGCTCGTGGTTGGAGTGAATCGAGGCTGGCATATCGCATAAAGTGTTCCGGGGAGTTGCATCGTTTCACGCAGGCTCCAGTCGCACTCGAAATGAAAACCTGGTTGACCGCACACCGCAGGTCGCACGACGATTCCCAAAATTCGTTCCGATTAACGCGCTCGCAACCTCTTAGTCGGTAATAGGCAAGTTTGCCAGGTGTCCAAAAGGCAGACCGCATCTTCCGTGGATCCGAGCCATCAGCATCCCAGTAAGACCGCGACCCAGGATCCTAGCGGCGTATGCCGTAACCCCTCTGATCCGAAGGGATTCGGGCTTTTCGCGATCATAGGGAACGACGCTTCCGGTCCAGCACAAAGGTGTCCATAGAATCTGCATCGCCTTATCCATCGTGAAAGCATGCATCTGCTCTGCGGGACATGCTTCCACTGCGTATGGGCTACCGGCATCCGAAATCGGCATCCGAAGAACGTGACACGAGATTGCGACCAACCTTGGAAGAGTCGTATGCGGAGTGTGGATCATGCGGCGTTGAAAGTTCATGTGGGTAGCCTTCGGAGGGTTTCGGTCTTCGGTGCTTTCCATGTTGGAGTGCCGAAAGCTGGTGAGAAGGTACAAGGAGATACAGATCGTCGGTACATTCGGATGTTCGATGGCTCAAAGTCCCCTCGTCGTCGTTCGCACCTTCTGCTCCTGGGGACCCCGTACTTGCTCAGCATGGACAGGTGCGCGTCGCTCCTGCCTAGTGCCGAACGACAGTCATAAACTCGTTCGCCATGATCGCGAAACGTACCGATGATCGAGTCGAGCAGATTGCGTACAGCGGTGATTAGTTGGGCACTGTCTTTGCGAAGGGACATGTGTTCCGCGCCAGTCAACATGATGCAACGTCAACACAAGTGCTGGTGGAAGAGGAAGGTGCATTGCACGTGCTCTCAGCGAAGATGAGATGGATCAGTTTGAGAGAAGGTACCAAGCCGGCACGTCATTCTCTTTATACCTGCGCACATGACGAGATGGATGGTGATGATGAGAAGATAAGTAATCTCACCCGGCTGGTTTGTTCGCCTTGTTCCCCCTTCCCCGACTCCGATCCCCCGCTGGATGATCAATGCGAAAAAGAATGAGAGCTTCAACGGCCGTATGGTCATCCATAGCGAACTCAAGCTCCGCCAACTTCTTCGATAACCTTCTTGAGGTTCTTTATGTCATGCGCGAAACGACCCAGGAACAAGCCATCGACGCCTTCGGCAATCTTCGCAAAGGTGCCAGGGCCAGCGCTTCCTCCGTAGACAATTCTTGTGGTGCCCGCTCTGCCAGCAGCCAGCTTCCTAAGCTCTTTCGTAACATTGACAACGTGGTCGGGGTCGGCGGGCTCCTTTGCGCCAATGGCCCAGACAGGCTCGTAGGCCAGGATTACCTCAGTGTCGTCCGGGACGGCAGCCAGCACTGACATGACCTGGGGTTTGCACTCCTGTATAGCTGCACCGACAGCTGCCGATGCGACGCTGTGGTGCGTCTTCTCGCCAATGCACACCAGCGGTATGAGGCCGTTCCTCGCTGCTGCACCAGCCTTCTTCGCGACCGTCTCGTCTGTCTCGCCGAATATGGCCCTCCGCTCCGCATGTCCAATCTCTACTATGCGCGCACCTGCCTGGCGCAGCACCAGTGGGCTGACCTCGCCGGTGTATGCGCCCTTGTCCTCCCACATGGTATCTTGGGCGCCAAGCATGATAGACGAGGACTCGAGGATGCGGGCAGATTCGGTGAGCGAGACGAAGTCGGGGATGACGAAGAGATCGATGCGCGAGTTCCAGGCGTCGCCGTCAAGTTGCAAGACGCCGCGGACGTAGGACAGGGTGCTGGGCAGGTCGAAGTACATCTTCAGCGAGACGCCGACGATGCGGCGGGGGCGCGTGATGGGCGGCATAGCTGCGGTTTGTATGTGTGTATGAAGAATGTTACTTGTAGAGCGTCTGGCAGCTTCCCAAGCACACTCTTGCGCAACGATGATGATCCGGGGTTACCGCATAGGGTAAACCCGGGGAAGGGACAATTCGGCCACCAGCGGTGGAGGGGAGCTCGTGTGGGACGGGACACGTTTGTGGGGCTCCATGCCACATCCATTACCACATTCAATGCCACATTATAATATGCGCGCCTTGCGGCCTGCCCAAGCGCTCTCTGCATCTCCTGTGACGACGCGCGCCCACCGCATGCACATGTTACGTATAGCCACCGGATCGTCCAGTGGTGCCAGAGCAGCCATGGCAGACCGCCGAAGATGGGCCACGCTTGGCAGGGCTGGAGGGCTCCGATTGTGCCTCCGTACTGCGCTAACCGCTTCAACGTCAACCTTCCGCTAAGGAAAACCCGTGGACTGTATATCAACGCATCACTCACCTCCCGCCTACTGACCGACCGCAAGACAGCAGTGGTACATGTCGCGGACACTCGCAGATCGCTGGGCCCGCAAACGATACTTTGGATAGCTCGTCAACACCGCAGTACGCAGCATCCTTGCACATTTCCCGAATTCCACCGCGGGGTGCATATCTCTCATATACATTTCACTAACGTCGGGAGAATTGACGCAGACTCTACATTTTCCTCCCTCTTCTTTTTCTAGTTGTCCTACACCTGTCCATCATGCACATCTCTCAGAAACTCGCCCAGGCGCGGGAGGAGGGAAAGCCAACCTTCTCCTTCGAATTCTTCCCGCCCAAGACAGCGCAGGTACGCCGTACCCTGATGTCCCTGGCACAAGGAGCAGGAAGCTGATTTCACCTAGGGAGTTCAAAACCTCTACGACCGCATGGACCGCATGCATGGCTTCGGTCCACAGTTCATCGATCTCACCTGGGGCGCCGGTGGCCGCCACTCCAAGCTGACCTGCGAGATGGTCAAGGTCGCACAATCCGTCTACGGCCTCGAAACCTGCATGCACCTCACGTGCACCGACATGGAAAAGTCCAAGCTCGACGACGCCCTCCGCGATGCATACAACGCCGGCTGCACCAACATCCTCGCGCTGAGGGGAGACCCGCCGCGTGAGAGAGAAAAGTGGGAGGCGACGGCAGGTGGCTTCCGCTATGCCAAGGACCTCGTCGTATACATCAAGGAGAAGTACGGAAACCATTTCGACATTGGTGTGGCCGGCTACTCCGAAGGAAGCGACGACAACGACAACGTCGATGAGCTCATCGACCATCTCAAGGAGAAGGTGGATGCCGGAGGAACCTTCATTGTCACACAGATGTTCTACGATACCGATCTATTCCTCGAGTGGGTCAGGAAGGTTCGTGCCAAGGGCATCGACGTTCCCATCATTCCTGGTATTATGCCGATCCACACATACGCGGCATTTTTACGCCGAGCTCAATGGACCAAGTGCAACATCCCCAAGAACTGGACTGAGGCGTTGGAGCCTGTCAAGAACGACGACGTCGAAGTCCGTGAAGTTGGCAAGACTCTGGTCGCAGACATGTGCCGGCGGCTGATCGATGCTGGTATCATACATCTGCATTTGTAAGTTGTCCCTCCGAGGCAGCAATATCCCCCGGCTAATTCCATATAGCTACACCATGAACCTCGCACAAGCCACCCGCATGGTCCTCGAAGAACTAGACCTCCTACCAGACCCCGAGTCACCGCTAGAGAAGCCCCTTCCGTGGCGGCCTTCCCTGGCCCTCAACCGACGCGACGAGAACGTGCGACCCATCTTCTGGCGCAACCGCAACCGATCGTACATCGCACGCACACAAGACTGGGACGAGTTCCCCAACGGTCGCTGGGGAGATTCTCGCTCACCTGCGTTCGGTGAATTGGACTCATATGGCATCGGTCTGAAGGGAACCAATGAGCAGAACATCAAGCTATGGGGCACACCAATGTCGATTAGGGATCTGTCCGAACTCTTCGTACGCTACATGGAGGGAAAGCTCGACTCGCTGCCGTGGAGTGAACAACCCATCACAACTGAAGCGGGATCGATCACGGATGATCTCATTGACCTGAACCGTCGCGGTTTCCTGACCATCAACTCCCAGCCTGCTGTCAATGGAGCCAAATCCTCGGACCCTGTCTTTGGTTGGGGTCCTCGCAATGGTTACGTCTACCAGAAGGCATACTTAGAGGTGTTTGTTTCTCCAGAGCACATTTCGGAGATCATCACACGTCTCGAGCGCGACCCTGAGTTCACATACTACGCGGTCAACAAGGATGGCGACTTGAAGACGAACGCTCCCAACGAAGGACCAAATGCTGTTACTTGGGGTGTCTTCCCAGGCAAGGAGATTGTGCAGCCAACCATTGTCGAAACAGTCAGCTTCCTCGCCTGGAAGGACGAATTCTACCGTCTCGGACAGCAGTGGGCCAACTGCCATGCTGGTGTCAGTCCTTCACGTTACGTGATCCAGGATGTTGTAGACACCTGGTACCTCCTGAACATCGGTGAGTATATTCGCTTAACCATCAAGCTCAGTCAACTAACATCCTACAGTACATAACGACTTCCACGCCACTCGCGGCATCTTCCCCATCTTCGACGGATTAGAAGTCAAGGACATGGACAAGCCCCTGGTCGACCCCAACAGCGTTGACGTGCCTGGCACAAACGGAGAGGAAGCGAAGCCAGTCAACGGCGAAAGCAACGTGAACGGCACAAACGGCGAGAAAGTTGGACCTCGCAAAGAAGAGAACCCAAGCCTCATCGACGCTGCCAAAGCAGCCGCTGTCGAGGTCACCAATGGCATGAGGAGCCTTGCAATGTCCAACTAGGCTTGCATAATCCGATATGACACCCGGTCTCACTGTATTCAACACAACAAGACCCAACTCTTGAGGAGCTTCTCTCGGACAATCTCCACTTTCACTTCGGTCTTCAACAACATACGCAACAGAGTCCCTTTTTCAACAGGACTCTTGCACTTCAACAAGCGCAAAACATTCTCCGACTCTTCATATCTGGGCGCAAATTTGGTTATAATAGGTTACTTTCAAAAAAGTGAAAGCATTACAAAGCATAAGCATATGCATCTGGGAGGCGTCAATTCAACCCGACGACCATCACGCAAAAAATTAAGATTATGGTGCGGGAACCCTAAAAAGTTCAAGAAGCATAATTAGCGGAGGAGGAGGAGGATGGTGATGTAGGCATGGCCTGCCTTTCTGAGATACCCGATTGCTGCCCTCAACGGCGGCGGTCAATTTTGATGATTTACGTTCTTTAACATTGTGGTATATAGGTTGTTGACATAGATAATTGCATCTTATCTTCACCTTTGATACTTGGTTGAGTTCATCGAAGACACTTGAGAACATGGTGTGGAAGAAATGCTTGTGCTGAGATAATTTGTTTGTTTGTCATTCTGCCGTATTGGCATGTATGATTTGTGTGTAGTAAAGTGAATGTGTAAAGTATTTTGACAAGAATAGAAACCAATCGCGCCATCAAGACGTCTTCATCCCGCCTTTCCTTCCTCCGATCATCCAAATGTCAAGGGGGTATCGGGCATCTAAGCACCAATTCCACTTCCAGCACCCTCACCCTCACCAGCTCCAGCACCCTCTCCATCTCCCTTACCACCACCAAACAATCCACCAAGCCAGCTCCACCAGCCACCAGAACCGTTGTCACCACCAGGGCCCTGCTGACCATCCTCCTGACCAGGCAGCTCAGGCATACCAGTTGGCTTAGGTCCACGCGTCATCGTCTCCATGGTAGTAGGCAAACCGGGCATGCCAGTACCAGGCAGACCAGGGAAACCACCCGATCCACCAGGCATACCAGTCGGCATAGGGAAAGAAGGAAGATCCGTCGGGAAACCACCCGGTCCACCTGGTCCCTCAGGCGCACCAGTAGGCGCGCCCGGGAATCCGCCTGTGGGCGCTGGGAATCCGCCGCCGGGGCCCTCGGGGGCACCAGGAGTGGGAGTAGGTAGACCAGGGAAACCTCCTGGGCCTTCTTCGCCTCCGCCGGAGGGGGACTCAGTAGGAGTAGGTGCACCGCCGCCGTTCTCGGGGTCTGCGAGCGAGAAGGAAGGGAGGGGCAGGTCGCCGCCTTGGCGCGGGGCGAGCTGGTAGTCGATGGCTAGGTTGCGGGCGGCGCGCGCGCGGACGGGCCAGGAAGGGGGCATGTTGCTGGAGCCGCCGGGACCGCCCGGGAAGGCTCCGCCGGTGGGCATGGGCATGGGGAAGCCGGGGGGTGTTGGGGCGCCGGTGCCCATGGGGGGGCCCATGGGAGGGAATCCGGGGGTTGGTGCGCCCATGGGAGGGAGGCCGGAGGGAGGGCCCATTGGGGGAAAGCCTGGGGTTGGTGCACCAGTTCCCATGGGAGGACCCATGGGGGGGAAACCTGGAGTGGGAGAGCCCATTGGTGGCATGCCCATGGAAGGGAAGCCGGGAGGAGGAGGAGCCTGACGGGTGTCCTTGGTGCCGAAGATGGCGTCGAGGTAGTCGCCGAGGGGAGAGGCGACAGCGCTGCTCGAGAGAGCGAGGACAACGGGGACGGAGTACTTCATCTTGATGGAATGTAGTAGCGTGAAAGTCCGTGTGGATGTTTGAGGCTGAAGTTGTTGAAATGTAAAGATAGTGGCTCAGCCAAAAAGAATGTATATACCACTAGGATATCTAGAGAGAGTGAATTTGGGTAGAGGAAAGAAAGGCCTGCCCGAAGTGTAAGAGAGGGAAGAGAGAAAGAGTGCTGGACAACTGATCTGTGAAGAACTGCGTTGATGATCCTACAAACTGAGGCCAGAGAGCCCTAGATATATATCTTCTTGTTTCGTTTCGGAGATTTCCAGGCCATGATCTACCCATGATCAACCACTCAATTCATCTCAAACCAGCATACCCGCGGGCCCGCCGCCCCCAGATTGCCCAGTCGTTTGAAGTTGCTGGAGCTGGGAGAATCACTATGAGCAAGCGTCTGTGCGCCCACCTGCTAGTTACAGATAAGATCGATCAAGACATTGCGAAGACGCGGCGGCGCGGGCTTGGTAGGTCAATCTCTGCAGGTCTAGCCAGGAACCGCGTCTGCATGGCCTGATTCGTAAATTGTAGTATGGTGATTTCATGCCGATCGCTGTGGAGTTTCATGACCTTCTCCAATGGAATCGTTGTGCGCGCTATAAAACAAAGCTGTAAACAGGTGGGTGACAAGGGCCAAGTCGGTAATTTGCGTAAAAGCAAGGCTGCGATGGCCATGGATAGATTGGGTAGAAAGCCAACATGTTTCGAGGGAGAGGTCGAGATGCGAGCGGGAGGGCCGATCGCATGTTGATGGTAGTGGTGGGTCTGTTTCAGGCGTACGCGTACCTCGACGCCAAGAGGGGATGTCGCTAGCTGATTGGCGCAACCAGATGCCGACCATGGTTGCTCTGTAACAGGAACGGGCACATCGTCTACTTGAGCATCGGGAGACCTGCTTGGTGTTTGAAATGTAGTAACGGCGTGATGTGTGACGTACTGCCGTGCGGGACGCAGACCTCGGCAATGAACTACGTCAGGCATCCAGAGACATCGGATCATATCCATCCAATTCTCCTTGCAGCATATCCCCAGCCACTCAACAGTGCGGTCACACCTGTGAAGGCGATCAACGCGCCATATCCGCTGCCATAAGCAAAGCCTGCACTCCAATCACCAGCATGTAGCAATGCTTCTGAGAGCGGACCACTGCACAAGTTGCCTACTCCTTTCCCAGCTGATAGGCACGCCCATACGAAGCCAGAATCCGCGCCTCTGCGCTTCTTTTGAGTGTCTGCAACGATTGCACTCCAGGCGCTCGATTGACAGCCAGCAAAGGCACCGTAGACGATACAAAACATGTACAATGGCGCTAGTGATGTAGAGAACCCCCACAGGAGAAAGATGCCGACTGTTGACCCCAGTGCAGAGACCATAAGACAGGTCGTGACATGGTACTTGTCGGTAGCGATACCCATGCACAGACATCCGACAAACGCAGCGGCGTTGACGAGGATGATAGTGACGGTACTTTCGATGCTACCTGCGCTAATAGACCGAGCAAACGTGGGTAGATAGATTGCTGGTAGGAAGAAGCCAAGACTTTGGATGATGTTGCCGGATTGCAGGATAAGATAATTCGAACAAGTCCAGAACGACAGATCGAATCCTCTGGACTGCGATGTTTGCGATAGTGGAAGACGAGGCTTGAAGAAGAAGACTATCGGAAAGTTGAGGGCCACGAAGCTGAGCGCACATACTCGGAGAGTCGTTCGAAACCCGTAAGAGTGTAGAAGCCATTCGAGTATAAGAGGGAGGATGGCGCCGCTCAATCCCAGACCAGCCATGGTGGCTCCATAGGCAAAGCCCCTTCTGCGTACCCACCACTCCTCTATGTTGAAGAGGATTGGAGTCCAGGCGAGGCCGCCGCCGAGTGCGTACAAGATGCCTTGAGTGATTATGAGGTGCGTTACGCTTGTCGACAGCGATCCAAGACCCAAAGCGAGGCAAACGACAACTAGACCGACTGGTGTGGCCCAGATGCGGAATTTGGGAAAGTATTTGAGCACGGCAAACCAGAACGCGATATCCATGTACATGATACCCTGGAGGAGTGTTAGAATGGTAATCAGTAATGATACTTACAACATACCATTGCGCAAGCACCGACAACGGCGATGTTGCTTTGACCGGAGAACTCCTCACTAGTAGCATAGTATTCTTGGAAGACACCATAGCAGGAAGGAAACCCCCAGATCATGGCTTCAAGCATGAAGCAAGCGAACAGGCAGAGCCAGGCATCCTTGCCACCATCGGTAGGCGGAAGGGAGAAGCCATCGTAACTGTTGAGACGTTGATCGTCATCTTCGTGTTGGCGTAGTATTTCGATGTCCGTTGTCGCCGCCGAAGGCTGCTGTGGGTAAGTGGTCAAATCGACCTGGGTGCTATGAGTTGAAGCCATTGAGTGCTCGAATTTGATGTCGAATCCATGGCGGCAGACTCATACTTATTTACAGTCTCCATGGTATGTTGAGATAAGTAGTGACGGCGTTAGCTTGGGAATCACTTGTAGGGCGTGCTCGATGTACGGTTGAGTGGGGCTCTGAGGCCCTGGGCCCGTCGGAAAGCGCAAAAGTCACGACAAGAGCCCGACTGCGGAGCCATGATGACTCAGTCTAAGGTCCGATATGGATTGTACGCTTAGTACTAACGGTCAGCTGGTGTGGTGTTTGGTGCTCGTCTTCCACATAGAGAAGCGAGGGTGGATGACTCTTGGGATGATGCAGGGGCGCCCGGGCGGGAAGCGGGATTGTAGCGCGACGCGACTTGTGGATTGACGCGCCTTGACCAGCGCTTTCACCATCTCGAAACGTTTGGCGCATACGACCATCACGATGCATTCCCAATAACGAACAGCCATCAACTATACATATACGATAACAGAACGCCCCAAGTACCGCCATGGACGAATCGCCACGATCTTCTAAGCGGAGAAAGCTCGACACCCCGAAGCGCACCGAATCGAGCCCGTCAACAAAGCCGTCTACCAGGAAAGCCTCTGGCAGGCTCGCAGCCCGAACCACGACGAATACGAACGGCGATTCTGCACAGAATGCGGAGAAGAAGCCAGCGCCAGTGCGTAAAGGTCGGGCGCTGAAGGGCGCAACAAATGGCACTGCGACAAAGCGTGCGGCAGAAGAAGAGATTGACATCTACGACGACATCGAGGGCGCATTGAACGTCGAAATATCCTCACGACCAACGCGGGTCCGCAAACCTTCGCAGAAAGCGCTCAAAGAGAACAACCCAATCGCGGCGCAGGACAAGGAGGAGACACAAACAAACACCCCACCGAAGCGAGGAAAGGGGCGACCTACAAAGGCGGAAGCCGCAAGCCGGGCCGCATTGAAAGAGGCATCGACGGATGCCATTACACCTGCCAAAGCCGCGAAGCCTGTACGGAAGCCGGCTGCGTCGGCGCGCAAACCAGCTGCCCCACGAGCGAGTGCGCGCAAGAAGAGAGACCCTAGTCCTATCCCCGAGGAGGATGAGACGGATGAGCTGCAGAATGAGACCAAAGTGGCCAAGACCTCGAAGCCACGCTCAGTACGCAAGCCGGCTACCAGTACACGAAAGAAGGCAGCAGCCACAGAACCCGAGTCGGAAGAGGCAGTCGCAGCCACGCCTTCCAAGTCTGCCAAGCGACGAAAACCAGCCGCAGAGCAAACAACCATACCGGAGAGCGAGGACGAACTCGGCGATGGCTCTCCCACAAGCAACAGGAAGCTTACTGCTAGTGCACGAAGACGCTTCAACCGCACCGATCACATCGCCAACAACGACGAGGAGCGCTGGTCGAATGCGGAAGAGCAGGTCAATGGCCATGATGAGGATGATATGGAGGTAGATGGGAACAGCATCTTGGATAGTTTGCTGGATCCCACGGAACCCAGTCCCTTCAACAAGCCTACATCAGCACAGAAGGAGAAGGAGAAGCTCGCTCCATCGGCCATCTATAGCGACATTGCACCGGGCCGCGAACTTGATCTCTTGAAAACTATCGTCATGGAGCGTATCACCGGCAAACGTCCCTCGCCCCTGGTTGGTTTAGACGAAGAGTACAAATCTGTACACCAGCTTGTCGAGCATACCATAACGGCTGGCGAGGGCAATTCAATGCTCGTTATCGGAGCCCGGGGTAGTGGAAAGACTGCGTTGGTGAACAAAGTTCTTTCTGAAGTCTCCAAAGACAACGGCGGCCAATACCACGTTGTCCGACTTAACGGCTTTGTCCACACGGACGACAAGATTGCACTCCGTGAGATCTGGCGCCAGCTAGGGAAAGAGATGGATATCGAAGAGGATGGTAGTGGCCCAGGAAAGAACTACGCTGATACACTAGCGACACTGCTCGCTTTGTTGTCCCACCCATCCGAACAGACTGGTGAGGTAACTGACGAAGTCGCCAAAGCCGTCGTTTTCGTCATGGACGAGTTCGACCTCTTCGCTCAACACCCCCGCCAGACGTTGCTCTACAATCTCTTCGACATAGCACAGTCACGAAAAGCGCCCATCGCGGTCTTAGGCTTGACAACACGCATCGACGTGACTAACAGTCTCGAGAAGCGTGTCAAGAGTCGATTTAGCCACCGCTACGTGCATCTCAGACTGGCAACGACATTTACCGCGTTCCAAGAAACATGCAAAGCATGTTTGTTAATACAACCTGAACAACTGAGCGTCGAGGAAAGAGGTATACTAGAAGGTGGCACCAAGACCACGCCAGCCAGGAAGGGGAAGAAGGGCGATACGAAAGAAGACGCACTATCCCAGTGGAACACCAACATCTCCGTAAGCCCATCCCACACACTCCCTACCAAACCACAACCCAGCTAACCTTCCTGCAGAAACTCTTCTCAACCCCCACCTTCCTAACCACGCACCTAGCCCCAACCTTCTACCTCTCGAAATCCGTCCCCAAAATCCTAACCACCTTCCTCCTCCCCACCGCCACCCTCTCCCCAACCACGCCCTTCACACCCACCACCACCCTCTCGTCCCCAGACTCAAAACTCACCCTCATCCCCTCTCTCTCCCAACTCTCCCTCTCCCTCCTCATCGCCGCCGCGCGTCTAGACATCATCCACGACTCCGACACATGCAACTTCAACATGGCCTACGACGAATACGTCACCCTCGCCAGTCGCGCGCGCATTCAATCGGCGGCAGGCGGGCTGAGCAGTAGCAGTGGTGCGAGTAAAGTGTGGGGCAAGGATGTGGCGAGGCGCGAGTGGGAGGGGCTTGTGGAACTGGGGTTGTGCATGCCGGTTTTGACGGGAGGGGCTGTGGGTGCGTTTGGGATGGTTAGGTGCGATGTTAGTTTGGAGGAGGTGGGGGAGGTGTTGAGGGGGGTTAGGGGTGGGGATAAGGGGTTGGAGAGGTGGTGTCGGAGTATCTAAGTTTTGTTGAGAGCGAGTTTGGGGTATCTGTGTTGGATGGGATGGTGGATGAGGATGGATTGTTGTTTGAATAGCATAGCGGGATGGGGTTGGGTGGGTTGTTCTTTTGATAGGCATGGCATAGCATAGCGGGTTGGCGTATTCGCGTTTTGAAAAGAAGGGCTACAACAAAAGACTACGTTTGTAAGATAAGCATAGATCGTATATTATCATTTCAATATTGAATACGTTGCCCATGTTTTCCCTCCACGCTTTACAGCTTCCACAACACCCTCCTAACACCCCCAATAACTAGCCCACCGACTCTTCCCGCCCAACACCCCCACAAACTCCCTCGCTACAACCCTACTCGTCTGCTCACTCGGATGCAACGGATCAAACCACATAAAACTATCCGGACTATCCGTGCTCGTACAATTACTTCCCTGCTCATCACAAAGACTCTCCACTCCTTGGACATTCAACGGCGCGCCCGTCCCGTTCAGATAGCTAGATGGGTTATAGTACATATCCGTCATGAGCGCGTTGACGTCAAAGGAAGCTACCTTGGCATCTTCCCAGCGCTCTTCAATCTCCGCGGCAAAGGGCGTGCGGTAGGCGTAGACTTCGTTGAGAGCTGCGACGGTGTTTTGCATGCGGCCGTGGACTTCTGTTAGGTTTTTCCCGGGGGTATCGGGGTAGTATTGCGTTGATTGGAGGCCGCCTTCGCCGGGTTGTTGGTACTGAGGCAGGAGGTTAAGCGGCGCAAGATTCATGACGACGAAGTAGCGGCCGCCGTTTTCGTACAGGCGGTCGATTTGCGAGTATACGCAGTCCATGTAGTCGGCTACGGTTTTGTTCGGGGATTGGCTGTCGGTTAGGAAGGCGCCATTGCCGAGGTCGTTGGTGCCGATCCAGATTGCGTAGACGGTGGAGGAGGGCTTGCCGGTGAAGAATTGCGTGCCGTTGGACGTGGTGGCCGTGGAGTCGGCGATGAAGGCGGGGAGTTCGTAGCCCGCGATGTCGGGGAAGGGGGCGTCGATGGCGGAGAAGTAGCGGGGCGTTATTTCGTTGGAGCATACGGCGCCTGAGACGGCGTAGTTGTAGAGGTTGGTTTTGGAATAGATGCTGGCGTATCGCGCCCAGGAGAGGCCACCCGAGGCTGTTGCTAGACCCTGGTGTTTTTAGCACAAGTTGATAGGCAATTATGCTTGACGATTGACTTACCACAGGCTGTTGCCATGCCACAGGT
Source organism: Alternaria ethzedia (assembly GCF_023757985.1). NCBI lineage: Eukaryota > Fungi > Ascomycota > Dothideomycetes > Pleosporales > Pleosporaceae > Alternaria > Alternaria ethzedia. Next base: position 279,071 of record NW_026056228.1, read on the forward strand.
GGTGCAGAACCATTGTTGTTGATGAAGTATCCCAATCGGTTCTCATCCGTGTAACTATCGCCAAACGTCACCAACGTCTTGAACTTCCCATCGCGCCAGCCCCCTGCGACTCCGCCAGTAATCGCTAAACTAGCGACGAGTAATCGAATTGACCAAGAAGACACCATTGTGAGATAGCCTGGTTACCGGTGACAGCATCTGCGCCGAGAAATACACAGGTACTTATATCGCTAAACAGGCGGACGCGGGCGGGAATTCTCCAAAGCACTAGCCATTCCTTTCCGCCGACGCATGGGGCTAAACCAGGTCGGCAAATATTTCATGATGAATTGCAGCTGGTACGCGGGGAAATTGGGGACGCGAGCCCGGTTGTTCGTGGAAATGATGCCGGTCGCGGGAACTATACGCTTTATGGGTGTGGACGGTCTGGGATCAGGCTAAACAGGTGTGCATTTTCGATCCGAGGCTGGTGTCGATGAACCGGAGATTGAAACCTGGGCCAATAACAAGCACGTCGCATTCTCGACATGAACTTGCATTGACCGTGGTCTTTGTGTTGATGTCTGTCAGCGATACACTGACAGCTTTCGATCGGTGATGCTCGATATGTCATCGCTAATTTACGCGCCGGATTGTCATCCTAAGGCACCGTTGCGACCATCCATGAATGCGTCGAGATCACACGTGGCCGGTGGGTCTGGGGCAGACTAGATCTGGGGATGTGTAGTGACGTCGTTGTTGCTTCATAACGTTCTGGTGTGTCGGTCGGTTGCCGCCGAGCGTGCTTAATGTTCCTCCAGCCGAGGTCTCGATGCACAAAACCCGGGATCGCAGTGAGAACCAGAGTTCGGCGAGATGAGCGAGATTATTGTATGCCGCATGTCGTTCACACTAGTTCATGTGTACAGTCTGCTGAGGTACGAAGGGCACATTCCAATGTCGAAGTTCTTGCTCGGACACTTCGTGGAAGGGGTGCATTAGAAGAATGGCGCAAGTAAGTGTTGGCCTGTCTCATCGGACGATGGCCCGATCGTGTGTTGTCTTTATATGCTTCTTCTGGAGCTGAAGGCCGTGGATTTGTTTTTCCTGGTACATTTTCGATCTGTCGCTAGGATGCTCAGATCGTGTACTGAATGCGGATCGACATTCTGACGAAACAACCTTTGTGCACGCCAATACTGACATGGAGGTGTCTCGCCTCGAAGCCGTTGGTTCCTTGACCGTGCCCGCTTCCCCGGTGCACGCGTCTTGCGCAGGCTATCGCTGGTGGATGCGTCTAACCATATTGGACCAAAGCACTCGATAGTCCAACGTCGATAGCGGTAGTGCTGAGATGGGAACAACACCGTATAGAGTTTGTAGCGAGAAAGCAGAGACTTCATGTAGCGAAAACTTCGGCAAGCCGAAGCCTGACACAATTGAGGGGACTCGATGCCGATGAAGCGGCATTCGGCTGTCTCGTCGCGAAGTCGCAAAGGCGTTGGCGTCTAGCCAGGAAAGCGCCCCATTAGAGCGCGTATCTCGGTACCAGACTGTCGGGGAACTGGGCTGCAGAGAAGGGGAGAGGTACCGATTAGACCCCATCTGCATCGGACGGCCGTGTTTACGCCCCTTCCTTCTCGATCCGTGGGAGCAAAGACGCAATCTCGACGGTTGACGTAGGTGGTGTTGATCTCGGGAGCGTGGTGGTTCCTTCCTCACGACGAACCCTCACTCTTCGGGGCCTCTAGCGTCCCATAGCCTGGTCCCTGTTCAGTCGCCCCACCTTCCCTCGTGTGTTTGACCCTCTTTACCTTTCCAAATTCTCATCCTCATTCCATCTGTGCATGTATCGCAGCACCCGTGCCGATGCTGTGCTCCCCTGCTGCATACCATCTACCGATTCGCCCCATCTTCTGTTTGACCAGCAGTCCCTCATCGCGGTCTGGAGCTGACTATTTGCAATGGGAACAGCTTCCACGATGCTACAATCACGCGCCGGTCTCCTTGTCATCAACTCGACAGATCCGTGATGGCATAGCACGGCAGCACCGCTGCGTCGACCAAAAGAATAGCTCCTGCAATCGGCGCCGTCTCTTGGCCGGAGGCAGTGACGAATGTGCTTCTGGGTTGCCTTGAGTTGAGAAGCTTGGAGGAACGGAAGGCACGACTGGAACCCTCACCACGAATTCTAACCTGGAACTGTGAATGTTTGGAGGATGTTTGAAGTGCACATCAGCCCGGCTAGTTTGAGAGCAGCCTGTTGACAGCTACTGGACAAGGTACAATCGCATTCACTACCCGAATCTGAGCATACAAGTCTGACTACTACAGGAAGAATCTCTCTCTACCGCCTATGTCGACCGACCCTCTACACCTCGTGCGTGCAGAAGCTGCATTATCATACGTCCTGCGGCATCTACTATACGCTATGTAGCCCACATTGATGCGAGGCAACGCACACGACATCACCGAGTGCTCTTCCGGCCCCTGGCAACATACCTAGAAGCGGATTAGACATACTCCATAAAACAGGACGGGTCATCATTACAACTCAATGTATAGGTTCAGTTCCACATTCTGGAGCTCTGCACGAACTTCCCGCATAAGGTCTTCGAATTGCGCAGCTGTCCAATCCAGTTTCGATGTGAACGGCCACAGCCCAAGTGACTCAAGGAGGTCACCAATCATCTGGATGGATGACGCGTAGTCAGCACATACCCACCTTCTACAACTGGGACGCATACGTACTTCGACAGAGTCTCTACCGATGCTAGCTTGGGTCTCATCTGTATATCGACTGTCAGTACTGCTCTTCAGTAGGATGTTTCGGAGTACTGGGTAATGGCCAACCGCAATGAAAGAACCATTCCCTCCCACGATCGGACAACATTGAAAAGGTGGACTACAACGGGAGACTCACTTTTCGACCAGTCACCTATATGAAGCTGCACTATGTCGACGTTGACGTCTCGATATCTGTTGTCAAGCAACAGCCGCTTCAACCGTCGACCTATCCGCGGGTCACGGTCCATGTCCGCCATGGCGCCCTGGTATTCCTGCCACCATCTTCGCACAGCATTCTGATCCGTAAGACGTCCATTGTGCGATTGGATAATCGGCAAATACTCCATTATCTGCACCCAACCTCCCGGCCGTAGCAATAACCTCATATCTCTGATGTATCCATTCCATCTGCCGCTCTTAATGCCTGGAAACACGAACCGCGAGTGGATGAGATCGTAGTGATTCGCTTTGAATATTTCGGGATCACGAAGAGGATCGTTGAGGTTATGAGCGACCAGATCTAGGTTCTCGGGTCGGTCCATCTGCCTAGACATGGGACGACTGCTCAGTTTTCGTATCCGCATGCCCTATGTACAGGCTTAACTCACATGGGGAAGATATCAAGAGCAGTTACCTGAGACTGTCAACACGCTACGATCGATACGAGCCACATTGGAAGTACCAATCTCATCTTATATGGCTGTCATGGGGTCAAGTACGCACCTCACAATCCTCAAACTCATCTGCGCATTGGACAGCCCAGTCTCCACCGCCGTAGCCGCACTCCAATATCGCTTCGGGATCCCCCACTGGTATTCGAGGGGAGAACAGTCCATCGCCGAAGATACGGGACACAATTTCGTGCTGAGCTGTCAGTCTGCTCTCTTCGCGGTCATCGAAGGCCACCGGGGCGTAGTAGACACCCTCGTCGAGGGATGTTCTTTGGAACTCTCGGCCGTGGACGCTAACTGTTTCTGTATCTTCGCTCATTGTTACTCACGTCTCGAAGAACACGGCAGGATACGCAGGCAATAACGAACGATGGAACGGGCGGCCCAAGATGAGTTGTGGTGTATGATGGCGATGATGCGGACCTCATGGAAACAGCACGACGATAGCCCGACGCTGTAGACTTTGCGATCTGCATATCGCTGTGAGCTGGCAACAAGCTCGGCAAAGGCGCAAAATTATCCGATATCGTGGCGAGAGGAAACGTCACTAAAAGCAGGCTGACGAAGTGGCCGCAAGTCTCGAATCACAAATGACCAAGGTTGATCACATTCGATCTCCATAAAACCAGACGCTATCTCTCCAGCTTGTCTCTGAGCATCAGGACAATCCCCACGATTCGGTGACATATGTAGCTAGGGAGGCTACTGCATCGGCGGGAGCAACATCCGTTTTGGAAGGCGGAAAGATGAGCAGATCGTTTCACTGCTTCCATTCAACATCCTACTCGCTAAGAGTCGGATCAAAACGAGGCGTGTCGCCACTGCGGACTGGCAATCAGGGGTCCACGTCTCCCGTACAAAGGACTCATCCGAAGACCTTCACAGTCATACTGCTACGAAGCATCATCAAATCTCGTATCTGGCTCGTTGCAATTCTTGACACATCGGCATATGTGGTAAATGTCCAGCGTCAGGTGAGACAGGGGCAGGCCCACCTCCGCCTACCTGGATTTTCTTCACTAGGACATCTTTGCTACTCATGTTAGACAAAAATGCCACCGGAAGCAATTCCGCTGAACCAGAAGCGATTCGCCGTGAAGGCAAGCATTGCTTGCGCTAGTGTATAGATTCGGTCGTTGAAGGGCACGTGGTGCATGCCCGGACGGATGGCCCCGCTGACAGTCTTCTCGAAAAACGACACCGCTGACATGGCCTCGGGATACAGGCCCATCAAAGCCAAGCCACAACGTCATTCCTGTGGCTGTTGGACGTGTACGTTATGACTGGACGCAGCGCCTAGGGGTTCCCATTGTCGCCACGGCTATCAGAATCTTCGATGATTACCAGGCCAGGTGTTGCAACCCTGCTGCCCTGTGCGTTCATTAATCCATGGATCTTAACATGACAGCTGCCGGTTGACAACTATAGGCTTAGTGTAGCCTACTCTCGGCCAGCTACATGTTTAGGCAGAGAGCATGCCGCGCAATATTCTCCGACTTTCTTTAACGTAAGGACGACAACTTCACACGGCGCCGATGGGTTCGTAAGGGAAACAGCCAATCAACACCTCCGCATCACAGCCCACGCACATTCGATGGATGCGATGGATGCGATGGAAACTCCACATGTATGCAAAGACGCACAGTCGTCGGAGACGGACCAAGCCCCCCACACGACTTTTGGCCTGTCGAGATGTATACGGTTTGTTGACGCGACACTCGTTGTCATTTGATCACTCAGGGGCGCCAGAATCTGGATAACGCTGATAGCAGAGGCGTTCTAGCAAAAACGTAGCCTTCAGATGTCGATTTCGACCAGAAATCAACAGGCATTTGTTTCGTGACAAGAGAAAAGTTCATCCGACCCGGATCAAGCAAGGAAGATGAGACGCACGGGTTGCACCCACCCGCATCTGTGGGGGTTTTCGAGCCCACAATCGCACATCGAAAATCTACATCCATATGATTCTTGAGGCTGGTATGTCGGCGATGATTACTACTCCTATAACGCCTCCTCGCGAGCTTTTCCCGTTCCGTATTCGGCTATGTCATCGACTCCGATGCGTTAGAAAGTAGTGCATCATATGGGCACCACAAGCAGAAACTTTTCAACAATTTCACCTACACCGGAAGAATTCGCGGCTTGTTCCTACGAGAAACTCTTGAGCACCTGTGTCGACCGAAAAACGCGACTCAAAGAGATGCGAAATTTATTTCCGGCCACAAACTGAGCAGACTATTGTCGTCTGCCTCACTATACAATATCCGTCATGTGGTAGTCGGTGTGATGTCGGTCATGGTAGCGTCCGGCGCACATTCCCCTGCTCAGTGTCTACAAGTCTTTGACTCCGCTAATTCGACGCCTTACACCTCTACTCAATGACAGTAATAAAACACGGCATGTAATAGGTGCACTACAGAAGATCTCAACGCTCGGTAAGGTAGGTACGCGAATACCTACGGCGGTCAAGTCCGTCAACGGGCCGAACCGCGCATGATGGAAGCCAGCGTAGCAAGAATGGTACCCAGGACGCTCATGTACGAAAGCGCTGTGGAGTCTCCCGGCCTTGACTTTGAGCGAGCGAGCAAATGGCCGGCAACAAGCGGTGACGATGAGGGTCTGGATCCGCGTTGCCTTCGGCATAGTGCAGATGTTGAGTGGGTTGCAATGATCCTGGAGGAGAATCGTGTTTGCAAAGGATCGATGATGTCGACTGTGCTTAGTCGGGTGATAAGGTTTGGGCCTGGCGTGTGGGTATTTGACTACGTGGGCTTGCTGCGCTTGAATAGCAAGCCTAGAACAAGACCAAAGTTGAACAGCAGGCTCTATATTATCTGATTCAGCAATGCTCAGTAGGTTGAAGTCAATCAGAATGCCATCACGCAGCATGAAGAGGTCTACGAACTCCTCTGTACTGGACATACTACTGTTGCTAGTGGGCTATTCGGTGTATTGTTCGGGTAGGACGCCCATCTTCTGGTAACATAACCAAGACGAAGAAACCGTCACTTGCAGTGCATGGTACAGCTGTGATGGAAAGACACATCCCCCATCGCATCTGTTCCGTTTCCAATACACCACGATATCGCGATATCTAGGACGCGTACGATACGTGTTCGGGCCTCACGCGGCCCATTTCGCAGCCCCACATCCGCTCAAGAATCATCATCTCCTCGAACTTCTCCAGCCAAGACTGCACGCTCTGAATATGCGAGTGTAATATTGCGCACTTTCTAATCACTATCATGTGATGCCCCGTACTCGTCCAGCTGATGATGGGGAGCAAGACGCGGACATGTGAAAGCGTGAGGTGCACGGTGCGCAATCCCCACACATGACCAACTGCCGTCGGGACCGAGGTAACTCGTCATCATCAACAGCTCGGCTGCTTTCATGAGACACGACCGGGTCAGATCGCGAACGACCTTACTTTTGAGCCATCCTCCACGCATCCAGCCACCTATCCTCTCATCCTCACACTTTCCAAATCTTGCACCTTTCTACCGTGGGATCTTTGCTGATACCCATTTGACTTTACAAATACCTTTGTTGCTTGCTTGCATAGGAGATTCCTCAAGCGCAACTTCTTTCCGCGAAAGAACGAAGGGGTAGCCTCTTCCAACAGCACAGAGAACACATCATGGCTGCGCAGGAGCTGCGATATGATGGCCAGACCGTTGTGGTCACGGGCGCTGGTGGTGGTCTCGGTCGCGAGTATGCTGTCTTCTACGGCAGTCGCGGCGCGAACGTCGTTGTGAACGACTTGGGCGGCAGCTTCAAGGGCGAGGGCGCGGGCTCAGCGGTATGTCTCTTCAGCTCTAGTCCTTCATTCACTGCTAATTCACCCGACAGGCCGCAGACAAGGTCGTTGACACCATCCGCTCCGCTGGCGGTAAGGCGGTCGCCAACTACGATTCGGTCGAGAACGGAGAGTCCATCATCAAGACTGCTATCGACACTTTCGGTCGCATTGATATCCTCATCAACAACGCTGGTATCTTGCGCGATGTCAGCTTCAAGAACATGAAGCAGGCAGACTGGGATCTGATCTACCGGGTCCACGTCCTTGGAGCATACAAGTGCGCGCATGCCGCGTGGCCATACTTCAGGAAACAGAAGTACGGAAGGGTGATCAGCACTGCGTCTGCTGCCGGTCTGTTCGGATCTTTCGGACAGACAAACTACTCTGGTATGCACATGCGGTTTGCGAAGAGATGAATGTCTGCTAACTTCCACAGCTGCCAAGCTCGCTCTTGTCGGTTTCACCGAGACACTCGCAAAGGAGGGCTTGAAGTACAACATCCTCTGCAACGTCGTCGCCCCGATCGCCGCCAGCCGAATGACCGAAACCGTCATGCCTCCGGATGTTTTGGAGAAGATGAAGCCTGAGTGGATTGTCCCGCTCGTCGCTGTCCTTACACACAAGTCATCCACCGAGACTGGCGCTATCTTCGAGGCGGGCGCGGGTCACGTCGCCAAGCTACGATGGGAGCGAGCATCTGGTGCTCTGTTCAAGGCCGACGAGACCCTCACACCCGAAGCTGTTCCAGCCAAGTGGAAGGACATTGTCGATTTCTCCAAGGCCGAACACCCACAAGGCCCGGCGAACGCGCTTGAGCTCCTCGAGCATGCCAACCAGCTGCCACCCAACCCCAAGGGCGAGCCCCTTGACTTCAAGGGCAAGGTCGCTCTTGTCACTGGTGGAGGTGCTGGTCTAGGTCGCATCTACTGCTTGCAGTTGGCGAAGCGTGGTGCCAAGGTCGTCGTGAACGATCTCGTGAACCCCGACAACACCGTCCAGGAGATCCAGAAGCTTGGTGGAGAGGCTGTTGGCAACAAGGGCGATGTTCAGGACGGTGAGTCTGTCGTCAAGACCGCCATTGAGACGTATGGCCGCATCGACATCCTGATCAACAACGCGGGTATCTTGCGCGACAAGGCGTTTGCCAACATGACCGACGAGCAGTGGGACATCATCCACAAGGTTCACCTGTTCGGTACCTACTCCTGCACCAAGGCCGCCTGGCCTTACATGCTCAAGCAGAAGTACGGCCGCATCCTCAACACCACCTCTACCAGCGGTATCTACGGCAACTTCGGCCAGGCAAACTACGCCTCAGCCAAGTGCGGTATCCTCGGTTTCTCCAAGTCCCTCGCTCTTGAGGGCAAGAAGAACAACATCTTCGTCAACACCGTTGCTCCCAACGCCGGCACTCAGATGACCCGCAGCATCTTCCCTGAGGAGGTCGTTCAGGCCCTCAAGCCCGACTACAACGCTCCTCTCGTCATTCTCCTCGTTTCCGACAAGGCTCCCGAGCCAACAGGTGGTCTATACGAGATGGGCTCTGGTTGGTTTGCGGCGACCAGGTGGCAACGCTCTGGCGGACACGGCTTCCCCGTGGACGTCAAGCTCACTCCCGAGGCTGTCCTCTCCCAATGGGAACGCATCACCAACTTCGACGATGGCCGTGCCGACCACCCCTTCGACAACGCTAGCGGTCTCAAGTCTATCATGGCGAACATGGAGAACACGAGCAAGAAGAGCAAGAAGGAGAAGAAGCCTACTAAGAGCAACGAGGAGGTCCTCGAGGCTCAGAAGAAGGCCTTGGCTGCTAAGGCTGAAGGCACACCCTTCGAGTACACCGAGAGGGATGTCATTCTTTACAGTAAGTCAGCCTCATTCCGTATGAGTAACTACAACTAACACCATCTGCAGACCTGGGAATCGGCGCCAAGCGCACCGACCTGCCCTTCGTCTACGAAGGCGACGAGAACTTCCAAGTCATCCCCACCTTCGGTGTCGTCCCCCCCTTCAACGCCGAACCCCCCTTCTCCTTCGACGAAATCGTCCCCAACTTCGACCCGCGCATGCTCCTCCACGGCGAGCAATTCCTCGAAATCCGAAAGTTCCCCATCCCCACCGAAGCCAAGCTCGTCGCCGTACCCAAGCTAGTCGAGGTCGTAGACAAGGGCGCCGCAGGGCTCGTCGTATACGGAAGCGTAACCAAGGACGCGAAGACAGGCGAGGAGATCTTCTACAACGAAAGCACAGTCTTCATCCGCGGCTCTGGCAACTTCGGCGGTCAGAAGAAGGGTGCTGACCGCGGCGCCGCAACAAAGATCCACAAGGCACCGGAACGCGCACCCGACACCGTCGTCGAGGAACGCACAACCGAGGAGCAAGCTGCTATCTACCGTCTCTCCGGCGACCTCAACCCCCTACACATCGACCCCCAGTTCAGCAAAGCTGGCGGCTTCCCCACACCCATTCTGCACGGCCTGTGCAGCTTCGGTATTTCCGGTAAACATGTTCTGCAGACGTATGGTCCGTTTAAGAACATCAAGGTTAGGTTTGCGGGTGTTGTGCTGCCGGGTCAGACTCTCATTACCGAGATGTGGAAGATGGGTAATACCGTGCTGTTCCAGACTAAGGTTAAGGAGACGGGTAAGCTGGCTATTAGTGGGGCTGGTGCGGAGTTGATGGGTGGTGGGAGTAAGTTGTAGATGTGAGGGAGTGTAAGAGAGGGAGGTTTATAGGTATTGATGGGTGTTGATGCCTTGTTGTATATATGTAGTGTTTATGTTATAAGTTCATCTTCCCAAGTGTGTGTTCAATTTATAAGCCTCAACCATGACCTCCGCTTTTGTTCCACACAAGGCCCTTATTCGTTCCACAGTAGATGTTCTTCCCACGCCGGCCGGCGTATTTTGGGAGGAGGAGGAGGCTTGAAGTCACTCGGTTCAAGATGGGTCCCGTAAAAAGGGTCTCCCCGACCCAAATGCGGAAGAGCATTAATGAAACTGTTCATGTTGAAGTTGCTGTTATCGCGTAGATTGTCTTTCTCGGGCTCGACATCATCATTAGGATCGTACTCCGACTCGTCGGAATGTTCTACATCCGCTACGTTGCTAGCTTGATGGTAGACCTTGTGTCGTGAGCGAAGCCGGCTGTCCTGTCTGGATTGAAGAGTCGTGTTAGTGTGTGTGTGTGTGTGTGTGTGTGTGTGGGTGGGTGGGTGTGTG